>NC_138153.1:8734800-8782300 GCF_964199315.1 Orbicella franksi
CTTAACTCTAGCATACCTTTTAGAGAGTTCATATACAAATGTGAAGGCTGTTGTCTTGTCTCAAGTGTAATTGGTCAGGTTACATTAACAATATCTGGTAAGCAGTGTCTCTGACCACAACATAAGATACACATGCTTATTCATTGTCAGTTTATTACTTTTATTAGGGAATATTAACCTCACCTGAAATGATAAGATCTGTAACCAGAGGGGACCAGGTAAGGCAGGTGACTTTTGCCTGAAAAAAAAATGGTTTGATACATTTTACAATTAAAATAAGACAATTTTGTTTATAAAACAGTCAGATCAGACAGGCATTTAGGTGAGCAAAGCACAATGGAATAGCTGGATTTTGTGGTAATGTTTAATACCTGACATATAAGCCCCTCTTGGCCCTACAGTAGTATATAGTCTTTGGGTGAGCAAAATATAATCCTCTTTAGGAAAAAGGATGACAGCTGACAGTACATTTGACCACAATACCATGTGAACCTTACACAGCCCATAAAGTACAAAGAAAGCCATATTTTTGCAATATTTGTCCCTGTGCTTTCAACATGGTTTGTGCTACATATTGTACATTGAAAGATGTCAGAAATGTTCTCTATGTTTTTATGAGTATTGTTGAAGTTTTCATGTGCCAAGAATCATGGACACATGTACCAGTTGCCATCTTTTCTTCCTATGGAGGATTATTAATAATTATTAAGAAGACAGTTTTCATAAGTTTCAATGTGGTAAGGTTAATTAATTAATTTTTGAAACATAGAGAAACAAACATATGTCCAGTCTAAACACAAAGTTCCTACACTCTTTACATAATAGCATAGAGGGGGTTGGGTGAGGCTGCACTCGGGTGGTGGTATAGGTGGTGGTATAGAGAGTGGGTGGTGTAGAGGGCGGGGGGGACGGGGGATACAGGAGACTTCTGCGGCCATGTGTCAATGTGCTCAGCTGTCAATGCGACATTCTCAGTTTAAATTCATGTCCTTCTTAAATGAAACTTCCTTAACACGAAAAACTGAGCCTTGAGAGTGTTTCCAATCCTTGCTTCAAATTACCCTTGTTTTGGAGCAAAAAACAGTTGCGCCAGCGCTACTGAAGCTGAGATTGTTAATTAGCTGTTTCAGATCGAGGAGACTGAAGTGAAGTTTCAAATAAGCATTTGGTAAACAATATTTAGGCTTATTTTGTAAGAACTCCTTACGTTATGTGCCTTGTGCTCCAATAGTGCGAGCTTCGTCTCCAAGTCCCAGACTTTTACTGTTTTATCGTCCGAGCCGCTCGCTAGAAAACTCGCATGAAGCTTGTGTTTGGTAAAACTAACGCTCGTCACCCGTTCAGCATGGCCGACCAGCTGACCCTCAAATACAGGCGTCGCCGAACTCACGTCTAACAGATAAACACAGTTTCTGGCACCAAATGCATATATCTTACTCAAACTACAGTCCGCCACAGTACTACAGTACCAATTAGGTGAACCGGGAAGAACGAACTTCGACGCATCTGCGGCCATGTTTGGTCGTGGAAGCCGCAAATGCTGCGAAGGAACTGGCACTAGTTGTGTTGTTATTCAAGATGGCCGCCTCCAGAGGTACATGTGTTTTGGAGTTTTCGAAGAATTTTGCTATTTTTGTCTGTTTTTTCTCAATTCTTTACTATTTCTGATTTTGTTTTAGTCGAAGGACTCTTGAAAGTCGCACAGTTTCAATTAAGGTAGGTGTTTTAGTGAAAACGAAAGAAATTCTCGTCGAACAATCAGATTAATTACCTGTAGAACATGGCACATGAAGACAAACCAAACGTGAATTGGCAGTCTCTTCATTGGTTTCTCGAATTCTTTCGAGATCGAGAAAATAATAAGCTTGTCGCTTCACTAATTCCTCCTTGTTCTCACTTATATTCAGCTGCATATCTAGTTCTACTACATATCACTTGACCTCTTAAAGAAGCTTTTTTCATCATTTCTGAGGCAGTTGTTTCGAACTCCGAAAAAAGCAACAGGGGTCAATTTTATTTTGGTCCAAAATGCTCCTCACTAACACCCTCTCCCCATATCCTCCCCCCCCCCCCCCCGGCCCCTAAACATCCAGTTGACGTTAAGTGGGGAATAAGTGAATATGTTGACAGTTGCTGTGCATATAAATGTATCGGGGGTAACTTTTGCGGAGTATGTTAGACCTACTCAAGCATACTTTTGGGAGTAATAAGAAAACTATATCTAGACCACTCATGTTAATCACTGTGCATTAGCAACTAATTACTTATCATTATTTCATCAAGATTTAATTGTTTCTCTGCTTATCAAAAAAGGAACTTGACCTTGCGGCCATTACTGTGTTCCAAGTTACACATGAGTGCGCAGCACCCAGTTACATTCTCAATCACTAGAGAGTTATGGGGAAAGACTCCAGCTGAGATTGAAGAAGAAAAGGGAATACCAGAACCACCAAGAGAGGTAACTGTAACTGCATTTGAAGCTGTTGTTTATACTATTGATACTCTTCAAATTGCAAAACCTAAGTGAGTCTGAGTATGTGACAAGAAATAATAACATCTATAACAGTCCTTGAGATGTGGAAGGTGCAGTGGCCTAAAGGTCAGTGCTCTAAACTCTGGATCAAGGGTTCTAGGCGAGAGCTCTGGCCTGCGGTCAATATGTAGTCCAAGAAAATAACCTTACCTCCCCCACAGAAGGGATTTTTTTTTAATAAGACCCCCTCCCACCCCTCTGAAAATTCCAATTAAGCCTCATACATTTCTTTAATTTTTTTTTTTTTGGGGGGGGGGGGGTTCTCACAGTATTAATAAACATTTGTATATGTAAATTTGTAAATTTGAAACAGGAGTTTTAAGCGATGAGAGCTAAATGAAAGCCTATCAGCCTATATGTTTTCATTACTTTTTTGTCCAATCCTTGGTAGTATAGTGGTGAGTATCCCCACTCATGTTATATGGGAGACCAGGGTTTGATTCACTAATGAGTTCTTTTATTATCACAAATGGGAGTTAAGCACTGAGAGCTATGAGCTAGTTGGGTTTAAGGGGCTTACAATCCCAGGGACGGAAGCAACTTAAATTGCCTACAGTGGACTAACCCTGTTTTCCGTAGCATGATGTGGCTATGTATTGCTATCCCCACCCCCCACCCCCCGGATGGAATGCTCTGTGTTGTCCACTGCAGGTTACCCTGAGCATTTTCGTTGGTTTCCTGCCAATTCACTGGGACAGTAATTATTCACCCTGTGGTAGAGAGGTGCACTGTGAGAATACAGAGCTTTGCCTAAGACTGCAAAGCAATGATCCTGGGAGGGCTTAAAACCTGGATTTCTTCAAAATCTAAAGCTTATTTTGGACAATGTGCTAATCATTACATGTATGTCACTGAAAATACAGCTTCAACAACCCACTCCCCAGTAATTTTTACTCATATAGTTCTAGAAGAGCAAACTGTTATTTCCTTATTCTTGTAAAGAGAGATTTAAAAGATTTTGTGCAAACATTCCTTGATGTATTTCTTTTAGACCATATATCATTGCATTAGGGATGTCAAGGGCAGCCCAACAAAGTTTAACATGGTGGCAAAACAGGTAATATATACTTAAGTGTACTTTGAGGTCCAATTATTAAAATCAAACTACACTCTATTGCCAGTCCAATGGTTTCCAAGTATTGAACTGGGAACTTTCCTGAATGATCTTGTGAGACCACTCTTCAAGACTTTCTTGTAGTTTCATGGCTAATTTTCTATAAAAGAATTAAATTTGCATGTAGAAGGTTACTTTTTCTTTTCTTCCAAATTCCTTTTCCTTCTAATTTTTTATTTAATTCATCTCTCCTTTTTCTTTCTTTTCCAGATCAGAGGACTCCAGATTGATGAAGCAATTAAACAGATGATGTTTTCTACCAAAAGAGCTGCAGGAATTATTAAACAAGTATGGAAAGCAAACAAGGGCTACATGTACATGTCATTTGTAGAGCCCCATGATTACATTAGCACAGCTATACAGGCAAAAACATGTGGACAGACAGAAGTTTTTAATAAGGAACAAAATGAATGACCAAGTGCAACCAAGAGTCACTCACATGGTTCTGTCTTGGAAAACACGATTTAGGGCACAATGAAAGGGCAACAAGGGTGGGCTGCATGCTAATGACCTGTTCATTTCTAGATGAATTACATGCACAAGTGACAGACTTGAAAAAAAAGGTCTTAAGGTTCTTAGAATGTGCCGGAATATTTTCATTAGACGTTAAATGGTAAGTGCACATCTGGGAGTAACAACCCTCACCACCCTCTACTCCTCCAACCCCCCCCCCCCCCCGAGATATTGACCAAGGCATGGACGTTCTTTTAGGATACGTCGTGTTAACAAGGCTTATGACTGAAAGAATCTTCGGCTGTTTAGGTAATAGAGGAGGCTCGGGTAATTGCAGTAGAAAAGCATGGCATTGAAGACAAGACTCACTTGTGGATTGGTAAGTGTTTATCTTTTAGTAAGCTTAAAACTATTTGTTGCCAAAATTTGGCTAGGTTCGGCATTAAAGTCATCTCCACGAGTTTCTCACTAGTGATTTGCGTAGCAGTGAAACCGTTATAGAATTATAGCATGAGTTGGGCTCAAGAGGTTTAGCTGGGATTGTAACTGGCTTTGGTAAAGGCATGCTTCTCTCACAGATCTATAAAGCGCAAAGAATGCAGCAGAAGAATTTCAGCGTGAGGTCCTTCTCGAGCCTGGATTGGCATGAACGCGCAGTAGGACGGACAATAGCCTCCTACGCTGGCGGTCTTTTGGCTCGTCACGCAATCTTCCTTGATGGAAGATTGCGTGACAAGCCAAAAGACCGTCTGCGTAAGGCTAGACAGACGACGTACGTCTTTACTTATTCTCTGTATTTGTTTTCCTTTTAGCCGAGTCTTTCTCAACCAAAGGACGATACATCAAGAAAATCCGCTATCATGCTATGGGACGCACTGGCATAATGCACAAGAAATACTGTCACTACTATGTTGTACTCAAAGAAGGCACAGGGAAAGAGAAAAACAAGAAAAGACAAAGGAGACAACTGACTGAGTTAGAGAAGATCCAGAGACATCCAACACACATCAGGAATTCTTTATCTTGGTGGTGAAAAATTTAATCTTAAAACTTGAAGTAAACTATTAACTTTTTCTGCAAGTGTGTGCATTGTTACAAGTTGTCTTGCGTGTTGGTTTGTCCCAAGTAGACTGGGAAGTATTCATCCCATCGTCCCCTTTTTATGCCGCGTTAAACTAGCATATTCCAGGCGTTTGGTTATAAATAGGGAACAGCGCTAAGAAGGCCGAGTGTGGAGGCTAGGCTTAGTTCTCACACCCCTCACCTTTCTTTCGAATTCCACTGCGGTTCTTTGTGCTGCCCCTAAGCTAACGACTCCTGAAAGAGGCTACATCAGACGAGACTACACGTGGACGACAAAGATAACTGACAATTTTATTACAAAGAATACAAATAAAATACTAGGCAATTTTATATACATTGATACATCTCAACTACTAATACCCGTCTTTCTGTTCTTTTGCTATAAAGACAATAATTATTTAAAAAAATTATAATATTTGTCACTACATCCAACTGAAACTACGGACATATCCTTTTTCTTTTTGTTTTGTTTTGTTTTCATCTAAAATCTCGTTAACTGACTCCTGGGTTTGACTGGGTTTAGTTTGGAAGGCGGTAAGGCTTACGAGAACTGGAGAACAGAAACTGGACAATGGCATGAACAACTTTTGACACCTTGTTGTTCTGTCTTTTCTACAGGTGACAGTGCGTGTTTAAAGAAAAAAAAAACGCACTTACAAAATACGGCTCCTATTCCAGGGCTGCAAATAACAGTCTGTCATCGGACATTGGCCGACCAAAATTTGTTTGTGTCCAACGAAATCCCAACTGTGGTCGGACATGATGTCCGGACAAATTTTTTATCGTAAATCGTTTTACGATAAGGATGAATAAAAATCTACCCTGAGTAAATCTTACTTTTTTGGTGATGTCCGACCACAATTTGTTTTGTCCGACCAAGATGGTGTCTGTAGGACATGTCCCTTCACGAGAAAAAAAATATATTTGCAGCCCTGCTATTCCCAATTACCCACCTAAATTTCATTAAGGAAAGAAGTCTTTCGTACAACGCCACCAAAATTTTCTTTACATTTGTTTTTACACTGACTACTTTGCATACGAGCCATGCAGTATATTTCGAAGCGAGGCGCACTGGCCAGCATGATCAGATTGGAGAAACAAATGCTTGGTGGATGGGCGGCTGAAAGCAGCGTACATGTTCCACAGGTCCGTCCGAGGACTTGAGGTGCTTGTTTAACACGGCGAAGATCTGGTCATTCAATACTCTGAAGTGACGAGCTCTGCTTACAAGTCGCTTGAGGTCCTGGGAATGAATACATGACGATAATTTGTTAGCTATGTGTTGACATCAAACGTCAGTGATCATATTTGAGCGATCCTGCCACGAACGATCTCATCGACCAAAGATGGGTTGCCTTCTTTAAGGGGGGGGGGGGGCTGGGGGAGGGGGAGGGGGTTGATTTTTCCGACTTATATTGGTTTGCTCCGGTGACGGGCGAGATTATCCAACTCCTGTGCTAACAAGTTACCCGAGCGGGCAAGATAGGGTTATCTTGCCCGCTGGGAATTACCCGCTGAAGCCCGCAAGAAAACGGATTTCTTTAAGCCACGTAATAAATCCTTTATTGACCAAGCTTGTCTGGTCTTGGCGTCCTTCTTTTTGCGTGTCTTAAGACTGCGTGTCGGTCCATAAACACAAAAATTACTCCGAGTCGGCCAAAAACAGGACGTCTTGACATCGCTCTCGGTCAATAACACATATGCATACGTTATGTATGTCTACACGGCGCCAAAGATTACGGTTTTTGCGAAGTGTTGATCTGAAATTAACATCGGAAGATTTCGAAGCCCTTCTTCCGTCTCAAATACATGTATGTAAGGTAACGACGCTTCGGTCAAGTCTCAAATACGTTATGGAATATCACACATCTCTCTACCAAAATATAAAATAAAAAATAAAAAATAAAGAGTACTACACATCCCCCCATCGCCACTAACAGGAACTAGTTCAAATCTTAGCTATTTCAGAGACTTAAACGAGAACAACTCAATCATGGATGTCTATAGATAAAAAAATTTACAACATTTAGAGAGGAAGCTGCATCAGCCTTAGCTGGTATGCATGCAGGTCCTCTATCCTGGTCGAATTTAGCCTGCGTAGCTGGCGGTTTAGTTGGGGTAGAGCGCGCGAGCAAGCAGCGAAAGGGGCGATGCAGTGAGGGGCCTGGTAGGTAACCGCCCACGACGCAGGCTAGGTCGAATTGGAATTTAGAGATGCTGGTTTTTGTGGAGGGAGGAAAACCCAGAACCCGGAGAAAAACCCAAGGAGCAAATTGAGAACTGAACAAACTCAACCCGCATATAGCACCGGGCCGGAATCCAACCCGGGCCACATTGGTGGGAGGCAAGCGCTCTCACCACTGCGCCATCCTTGCTCCTCAAAAATGTCAAATGACTGTTCACTCACCACGCCACCGACAACTTCGTCTCGAGAATCCACGGCGTACACTTTGACGATATGATAACAGAAGTCTAACGCTTCAAAACGATTTTCTTGCCCCAGCAAAGCAATGAGCGTACATCCGGCCCAGTTGAGACCTTCACCAAAGCACTCCCTGTGAACGTGATAACAAAACAACAGAAAATAATGAAATGACTGCGTCTTTTCTAGAGGTTTTGAAACGAGTGTTGTAAAACCAGAACCAAAGTAATCACTCTGGCCAAAGGACACCCAGCGTATAGCATTAGCGTTTCTCCTTACTCGACGGTGAGCTCGTTTTGTCTCAGTGGCTGACAGTAGTTGAACTGAATCGCACTCCACAGACGGTGAAACTCTTTGCACTCGTCAATGTTCATGACACCGTTAGCAGGTGGCTGTTCTTTCCACATCTCATGGGTCAAGAACATCTTAATCTTTTTGAGTACCACCTCAAAGATGGACAGTCCGCAGCAGAGCCTCTCTTTCGTCAACAGATCGCCTTCTCCAGCATTGACTATTTGCTGTAAAGAGGAAAGAGATTCACCGTTAACTTTGTAATAAAGAGACAAAGATCTCACAGTCGTGACTTAATGGTCACGCAGCACCCCTGGCTCCCTTTTAATTATTGTGGGAGGCGTTGCGTGACAAACCAAGCAACGGATTCTTTTATCGAGACAAAGATCTCGCAGACGGGGATCGCAGACGTGAATTAAGTGGTCACGCAACATCCCCTGCTCCCTTATAATCATTGTAAGAAAGGCGTTGCGTGACAATCAAGTAACGGCTGCAAGGTCAACAAAAACCTACTTTTATCGTGAAACAATTTCATTCGTTAAAAATTAAACATCGATTTAGCTGTGTACCTCTTTAGTTCCAAGCTTGGTGATGGTTGACAAAACTTGCAGAGAATTGTACTGCGTCTCTAGTTTCTTCATTTTGTTCTCCAGCTTTTCTCCATCTGGAAGGAGAGAGAAAGAAAAAAAACTGTTCATTCCAAGATCAGCACACAGTAAGCCCTGAGTAACGGGACCGTCATTACTGCAGAACTGTGTATCGAGGTAAATACTTTGCAGATTCACAAACTAAAAGTAAAATAAAAAAGCTAAGACTTATGGGCCGAGTTGTTCAAAGCCAAATTACGCTCACCTAGGATTAGTGAGAATTTTTATTTCAGTTACGTAACTTTTCCGTGAAGTCTTCGTTTTGAGTTTGAGTAATCTCAAACTACACAAAATATAAGTACTGAAAAACATTTTTAAACAAGAAAATTTAACACTTCGGTTAACCTTTAATCCTGGGTTAGCGTTTAACCCTTTTCTAAAAACTCTAAGTTATGGTACCTTTAAGGTAAGGTCTGGGAATAATTCCTTGGAATGGTGCAGCGTGCAGCAGATCCATAATCTCTTCTTGAGACTAAAAATAGGAAAAAAGTGGAAAAGAAAATAATGCATGAAGTAGATTATCAAAACAAGATCCTAGACGACAGTAGCAAACGTTTTTCCCAGGTGACAGTCTATGACTAAAGGAGCTACGTCACAGTTTGCACATTTTGAAAAGGGCAACCAAAATTTTTCAAGTTCGTCGTTTGTACTCCGTGTTAATCTTCCCCATCCTAAACCATCGGCATCCTTGTTCCTTTATGGTTTATTATCATCTCTTTAGTGTTTTTCTATCATAGTAAACTACTATTCTTAGGTTTCTTTCAATTTAAAGATAATTTTGGACGTGGTTAAAATAACTCAAAATAGTGTGGCAAAAAAGGCAAAAACCTGATTCAACAAATTTCGAGGTACTCACGGTGTTTACAACTAGCTTCACAAAAACATCAGCCAGGGACTGTCGGCAGTAACTTACCAAGAAGCCCTCCAGTTGTAGACAGAAGAGAATGGCGTTACCGATCTCTCTGAATCCCTGAAACACGTCTGTCCTCAGGTACGGGTACTGCATGATCGGTTCAAGGCTAGCGTGATAGTATTCAAGGACACCTGGCAGAAAAGTAAGGGAAGAAATGTGCCAACGTCTATTTACATTCAAAAAAACGAAATACAAATAACACCAAAATTAAAAAAAAAACCTTCATCTTTATCTTAAAAGCGGAAGGGAGAGAGCAGAGCAGACTTTAATTGTGAGATGCAATAAAAGCTAATAAGGGTGGAATAAACTACGAGAAAATAATTGACGGTACACAACCGAAAAACTCTCATACGCATAATCCTGTACATAATCTTGACGGCAGCTTTGAGATTTGCATCGAGCCACAACAAGATAAGAGGAAAATAGTAGTCTAAAATTAATGTAAAACATTCCCTTTAAAGTGGCTTTATGTGGAACGTCACGCCTCCAGGAAAACCTAATCTACTTCAGTGTTGCCCAGCCTTAACCACCTTTTAAGATAAACACTTTTAAAAGCTCATTATTGTGCCATTAGTGAGCTACTGTTTTGAAGTTCCGCCGATTTGAACCGTAATGAAACTCGTTTAAAGAGATGACTTACAAGCTCTTTTTAAACTCGCCACAGCCAAAAGTACCTTGGCAGACACCTCTGGATCCGCACTTAAGCTTACCTGTGGATCCGTACTCAAAGCGAGGAAGGCCACATTTCTTAGGCATTCCTTCAATGAGCTGGGCGATGTATGGCTGAAGCTGACCGAGGAGCTGCGGATTGGAAATCACGTTAGTACGACGACATCGACGCAGGGGAATTTCAAATAAAACCACTAAACAAACAAGGTTGTTATTGTACCGCCTCAAGAGTGTCTGGATGGAGTTTAACAGACAGCAAATTAAGAACTAGGCAAAAAGTTTATTACACTGCCAAACTTATATTAGCAAAAGTGATAACTTTTGTTTCACCCGGGAAATCTGAGAGCTGCAAAAAAATTTACCAATAGCTGAGAACTGGGCCAAAATTTCAATTGATAGCCAAAAAAATCGCCGAAAAATTAATCTCACTGATCATTGAGATTACAACACTCCCATCCAGATCCTCCGTCAAGAATGAACTGTACGTTGAAAGGCTAAAATCCACTCCCATCTCTGTATCGATATATCTGAGAAGCCAGCTTGATCCCCAGGAAATTGACTAAGAGTATTCCCCAGCAGCCAATTTTGGCAGGTTACGCACATTACATTGGCGTAACTATCATGACATAGTAATTCACAAAAAGACCATGATACAAGGCTATTGCCTAAGGAAATTTTTAAATTCAAAAGGAGCCCAAGCCATTTTTTTAGGAGCCCAGGATAAATTTTGGTCAATCCTGGGGGTTGGGGATATTGGGGAAGGCGAGGGGGGCCGGGGCGTGGTTGGAGTGAGTTGTGGAATAGAGAAGGTATTTTTTTTTGGTATTAGGTATTCTGTATCGTGAGCATTTTTTTTGACTTACCACACTCTTAATGATCTTCAGGAGTTCCTCGATCACCACAGCAATTCCCTGGTAACCAAGCAAGCGAGCAATGCAAGCAAAATGAATGTCACCGACAAAGTTACTGTACAGTGACGCGATGGCGTTAAACACGGAGTTTTGAAGCTGAAACACGAAAAAAAAAAAAAACAAAAACAATAATTCACACAGTTCGTCGGCTTACTACCACCCACCAGTTCATACCACAGCTGATACCACATCCTGATGGGCTAAAAAAAACAGGTGTTTCGTCGCATGCTCCATTCTCTGAGGTCCGCCCACACCGAAAAATACGACGAAGCGCCACGGAGAACCGTAAAATGTGTACGATTCGTTATTGCGCGGTTCTGAAATTTCCCGACATCGACATCACCATGGAACCGAATACTCTTTAGCCGAATTGCAGACAGCCGAATCCCTCGTGAAGAGAAGATTGAGCGCGCGAATGTTCAAATGTTGCTGTTTATAGTGGTCAATGCGTTTAGCTACACCTAGGTATTACACAGGAATGCCATTGAAAGAAACAAATATATCAACTAAATTTCAACTGGCAGGAGGCAGACCAGTTGGCTATTTACGAACATGACCGAAGAGTTGAACTTGGGTCTACCGAGAGACAGCTCCAGCTAAGTAGTCAGAGCGGGACTTGAACCCGAGACCCCCGGATTTCAAGTCGGGCGCCCTAACCACTGGGCCACATTGCCTCTATGGAAGTCCAGTTTACTCATCCAGCTTTATGTAATGCACTTAATCTAACTTACCTTTGTACCGAAGAAATAATGATACGCTTGCTTTGGGGCTTGTTCTCTGGAAACTTTGTCCACATAAGAAAGAGTTGTGCGAATAAATCTGAAGACAACAAAAGAATTAAAGCGTTATTTTACTAGAAAATCCTTTAAATTGACGGTAAATTACTTTGAGAAAAAGCGAGGGGCCCTGGTTCGTACTGTTGATAAGTTGAATGTGACTAAACTGTTACAACTACTTGAATGTGTTTCTAAATCTAAATCTAAATATTATTTCGTCGGCAACATCCAGAGGACATCACGCCAACTCTGAAACATTAAAATGATAATAAAAACTAAAATTACAAATAAAACCAATAAAAACTGCATTTTTAAATAACTTAACAAAGTTTACTTTTAAAAATAGAGAGAGATTGACTGGTAACAGTTTCTCTGTACTTTGCTGTACAAGGTTTGCGTTACTATAAGGATGAATCCCCTAAACAAACCAGGATGAAACTCTAGTGTGTGACCATGGATTCAAATGAAAGCCATCGAGCAGTACTTTCAAGTGGTGCTATTTGTCTGTGGAAAGTTTGCAAAATAATTGAATTTTGGAAACATTTTTCATCAGGCATCTCTGTCAGCCACGCGATCAGAGTAGTAAATATTTAGCTCCAGGACATGGCAAACAAGTAACTTGGGACTGAAAAGTACCGTTTCAGAAACACAAGATCACCTGTTTGTGGATGAGTTGTAGCAGTAGTTTGGAAGGAAGTCGAAATTGAGTTCCCAGAACACATGAAGAGTGATCCTGCCATAAGGAGCGGACACGGAGTGATTCGCCTCGCCCAGGATGTTCTTGAATGGAATCAGCTTCACGCACTTGGACAGCAACTGGTGCGTCATTCGGTTTACGTCGAGTAAGTTCTCCAAGTCCTAAGAGACACGTGTTACAGTTAGTTTATTCATCTGAGGCCCACGCTCGATTACCAGCCGCTGTTCGGGAAAGGTGCCCGCATTCTTCCCAAGAAGGCACTCTCTTCTCGGAGAGGAATGTAGACTAGCTTGACTCGACGAAGCGGCGAAAATTGAGCCTACCTTAAGCCGGGGTGATCAGAAAACCAAGTCAGTGTAGCAAAGGCATTCCACAGCACTTAAGAAATGTTTAGCACATTGTATTTTCTACATCTCGTGGTCTCAATTCCCATCTTCTTTAAGACAAACTTGTGCCTACTAACTGCACAGTTCAACTGTGCCTTTGGGACTCGTTTTAAAATACCGCGGGGATTTCAAAAACAGGGCACGCGCATTTCTCGATTTAAGATTACAAGGATAGACTGTCTTGAAACCTAGATACTCAGACATACCACAACACCACAGATATCTCCGCTCTCGAACCGACCAATAGCGCAATCCAAGGACCGTATCATGGAGTTATTGAGACGCTGAGTGATCAGTTTGTTCAAGTCGATAGAACGGCCTAAAAGCTAAAAAAAAAAAAGAAACGGAGTAAAAAGTTAGTCTGTAAGTCTCCGAGGAACAAAACGTCAAGGGTTTACTCTTCTAACACGAGAAAAATGTCCGATAAAGTCTGCATGCGAGCCAAGTGGCCCATCAGGCCAGAGCTTATCCCGGTTTCTGTAGCATGAAGCGACCAGGAGTATTTCTACTCCTCCCTGGATGGGATGCTAGTCCATCGCAGGGTTACCCCCAGCATTAAGTTCACCGGTACCCATTTATACACCTGGGTGGAGAGAGGCACTGTGAAAGTAAAGTGTCTTGCCCAAGAACACAACACGATGTACCCGGCCAGGGCTCGAACCCGGACCGCTCGATCCAGAGACGAGCACACTAACCATGAGGCCACCGCACCTCCAAAAATGTCCGATATTCGAGCAGAAAACCTCCCCAGTGAGGAGGTAGCTCAGTTCTTCACTTTTACCCTACTCTCTGTAGTGCGCATATAACGTCTTCTGATTGGTTGTGCTGCCACGTGAAAATTCGTTACCAAGCAACACCCAATCACAGACATCACGCGGATCTCTGAAGAGCTAAGCCATCTTGGATATCTCTAGTCGTGCGTTTTTGTCATGAGCCCCTGGCTCGGGAGATTGGGCAACCACTCCCTACGTTTACGACTTAAAATAAAGTTAGCTTAGCTTACCTTACCTAGAGCGGAGAGGGGAACTGAACGTCGCGCTCAGTGACTGAAGGCGACTTGTATCTCCACTACATTTTCTCTAAAGCTAGCTCCACAAACGGGCAAGATTAACCAAATCTTGCGCTGTGATTGGCTTGAACTATCCTGCCCGCTGGATATTACCTGGTGTTTCCCAGGCAGGCAGCGTGGCCGAGTGGTCAGCGTGTCGGACACACAATCCAGCGGTTCCGAGTTCGAATCCCGCTCTCACCACTACCTGGATTTGTTTCTCGGTAGTCCCGAGTTCAAATCATCGGCCATGCTTGTAAATAGCCAACTGGTTTGCCTCCGGCCAGTTGAGATTCTTGACAATGTTATGTTCAATTTCAATTATTTGTTTCAGTTGTTTGCTCGGCCCCACCAGCACTTGTGCTATTACACTGCCGAGGGTAAATAAAGGTTGAAAGTTAAGTGGAACGGTCATGTTTTCCGAACGAATTTTCCGTTGGGAAAGCATGACCGTGACTACTTCTTGCGTTGCCTTGCCTTGCCTTGCGCTGCGTTGCATTGCGTAATTCTAACCTTTTTCCCTTGCGTGTTTATGGCCGTCGAATGCATTTCGACCCATAAAACAGCTAAAAAAATTGGCCAAGGAAAGGACGACTTTCACTAACCTGCACATGTCTTTGTTTCAGAAGTGTCTCGTATCTATTGGAGCGAGTGCCTAGCTTCGCCGCGGCCTCGACACCCAAACGGACCTGCTCAGATTTGAACTTCTTGTCCAGCAACATACTGTAGAGAGGGAAAACCAGAGAACTGATTCATACTATCAATTCACAAAAATGATCAAAATCACAAACACACAATTGAAGAGAACATAAAATACAAAATTGTTAGCCAAGAAACATCGCCAGGTTCAAGCACCAAATTTTCCCAAGTAAAACTGAAGAAAATATACAGCAGTCAATAAAAAGAATCAAGATTTCAAGCGTGACAATGAGAGAGTTGCGTGACTTTCCCCACGCTTGCTACACGTTTCGTGATTTTGGTATGGCATGTTACATATTTTAAAACTACTTGAACTGTTGAAGTATTTGGAATGAACGAAAGGAAAAGGAGTCACCTGCAAGCCTGTGCCTTGTAGTAAGAAAAAATCTGATCACTGAGCTTGTACACGAACTGGTCAAAACAAAGGTTTACCTAACAACCAAATAAGAAATATCATTACAAATACTATGCACAGTGTAACGTTGCTGCGAGGAAACGAAACAGAGTAATGAAGAACAACCCTTTGACAGTTACTTTGCTTATTTACGCTACAATGTAATCCAACGTGAATGCGAGGCAATTTTGGGTTAAAACTACAAAATAGCCCGAAATTGCCTCACATGCATGCTGGACTATATCGTAAGGCAAATGAGAAAGATTAACGGTGAATAGGGCTACTCAGAGCCCTGGGTGCGAGTTAAAGCCATGACCGTATCATACACCGGTCTGTTGCTCTAACCAATGAGCTCTACTAATATCTGGTTTTTAGCCAGTCAGAAGGGAACCAACCGTTCCCCGCACCATTTAAACGGATTACATGGTTTTTGTTTCAATTTCTGGTTAGTTCACTGAGTGATGTGTATCCGTTGTAATTAACCAGATGTGATAATTTTGGTTTTGGTTTTACATGAGTCATTTGGGCTAGTGCACAACCCTGACTAATACAAACAGTTTAAAGTCAATCGTGGAATCACCTCAGCTTCAATTTCATCATACAGAAACTGTTTCTTGAAAACAGTCAGGGCATAATGAGCGCTGTCATTATAAAGATCCAAGGGATACAAGACATACCTAGAGAATAACAACAGTTCATTGGTCAGTTAAGACTTCAACGAAGCCTCAGAGTGCATTTTGTTTTGATTGCCTGTGTTATTTAATTTCCTTACATTAGCTCTTGCTTGTTACATGTAATTGTACTTTCACTTATCCATGTTTCGCTTAAACTTTGTTTTCATTTATTATTTCCTGGCAAGCACTTGAGCACTGACTGTACTCATGGCCTTTTGTTGACTGTTGTTACCCACCCTTCCCCCTGCCCAACTAAGATGCTAACCCATCACACATTACCTCTCAGCATATTGTCAAGAGTTGGTTAAAAATTCACCAGTTACACACGTAAGTAGCCGGTGTGGCAGGCATTCAAAGGGAAGGGAAAGAGGAAAACTAGTTTCCCCCTCTCCGTTCCCTTTGAACACATGCCTGGCTAACACTTGTCTTGTACTCAAGTTCACCAGTTGCGTGGAAAATGCATTTCACAGCAAAACACAGCAATCACCAGCCACCATGACCCCGCATCTTGTATTGCACTGTGCAGATCACTTTTCATTTCAATACTTACTCCATCATGCTGGGATTCTTGCTCTCTAGAATGTGATTTGTCAAGATCCACGGCAGCGACATCTCAATAGGAAACTGCACATACAAAGAACAGAGTCATTGATGAGAAATATATAAATGGGCATAGTGGCAAAGAGAAAGACTGACAAAATCAGTGTCGTACAAATGATTTGTTTCCTACACAACTGTGCGTAAGTCAATTTCAAAGTTTCTTCCAGCATTTTAGGGCCCGTGTTTTGGTGTCACAATATGGACGGAATTTCCCTACACCTCTGTATAGGTTGGTTTCCTCTGGGTGACTTAACAGAAATAAGTAAAAATAGAAAGAAAAGAGTTTTCACTCAAGGCTCAGTGCTTGAGTAACAGTTCTGGCACAATTCTCTAAATAAGACGTAATTTTCTTAAATCCAGAAATTGTGCAAACCAGCTGCCAGCTCTTAGAACTGTTTTACTTTTCAATGCATGCATTGCTGGCTAATAACCAACAGTCTCCTCTAGGATAGTTAGGCAAGAGATCAGTTCTTGAGTACTGATCAGTTTGCACAGTTCTAAAAGGCCATTATTACAGTGATTCTGACCTGAATTCTGGCCCCCATTGTCAACTCCAGATAGAACTCTCTGAACCAAAGCTGGGAAAGGTCACAACACTCCCTTAAAACTTCATTGAAATGAAGCAGCTGTTCAAAGAAGAAAGAGTTCTTCAAGAATGTCTCAATCATCTCCACTGTCTCTTTCTCCAGCTCCTTGCGCATTACTTTTTTGCCTCCTTTGTCAGACACCAGGGATTCCAGCATGGTGCGGACCATGTACAGCTGTCAACAATAACAGAAAAATTAATGTTTAGAGCTAAACTGAAAATAAGCAGAGCACTCATTTTTCAGAATGCCAACAAAAAACAAAACAATGCAAGCTGAATCCAGGTTATATATAATGTGCTTGGCAGAATAAGTGAAGATGTTGATCCAGTGATACATGTACATGTCAATCATGATCATGACTTCACTGGTTATTTAGTTGAAAGTTGCTGGCGGTGGCTGACTAATGCCTAATGCCATGTGCCTAGGTTTTAGAATTTACCCACTGACATCCAATTTAACTTTAGCCCTGGGTCGAATGATCAGCTGCACCAAACTGGTACTAAATCAATACCTGGGTACTAGAAGGTCCAATGTCCCTATCTGGTATCTTGATGTTGGGCCCGGCCTTTGGGTCCTTTTCTCCTTTCAGAATCAGGTCACCTCTTCCATGCTGTCCATCAGCCCAGTCCCCTCCAGTCTCACGAATGGACAACAGAATTCTGGAATAAAAACAGAGCTTCAGCTGGTGGTCAAGTGATCATGTGGTTAAATGACATTGTGACTACTTCAAGGTTTGTGAAGGTGAATTAATCAACATGACACAAGCGTGGGACAAAGAAAAATTCTGAGTCCCCGACAGGAATCGAACCCATGACCTCCCGAACACTGGGCGGGTGCTCTATCCACTGAGCTACGAGAACTCATGGAGAGCAAGGTCATTTAACTGAGTTCATATATGATAGGTCTCCTGCATACTGCTAGGATCAACGCTATCGATTTCGTCGTGAGTAGTGATAAGTTAATAAAGATGGTGAATTTTAAGCTCGGTAATGAAATGTGAAGGTGAATTAATTAACATGACACGAGCGTGGGACAAAGAAAAATTCTGAGTCCCCGACAGGAATCGAACCCATGACCTCCCGAACACCGGGCGGGCACTCTATCCACTCAGGCTCCCTCAGGCTGACCTTGCTCCCCATGAGTTCTCGTAGCTCAGTGGATAGAGTGCCCGCCCGGTGTTCGGGAGGTCATGGGTTCAATTCCTGACAGGGACTCAGAATTTTTCTTTGTCCCACACTCGTGTCATGTTGATTAATTCACCTTCACATTTCATTACTGAGCTTAAAATTCACCATCTTTATTAACTTATCACTACTTCAAGGTTCTTTACAGAGGACACAACCACCGGTAATATTACAAACTACTGTACTGTCTACACGTACTTGTTGGCTGCACATTCAACAGAACCTGTTGTTGAGAGACTGCTGTTTATTCTCATACACTTCCTTGAGTTCATGAATTTATTATGAAAGGATCCATGTAGGTTCAATTGATAAAATAATGATACTTCACTCACGTCTTTAGAAGGGTACCGGTAGCCTTCTTGCTCTTAACAGCTTTCCTCAAAGGCTCCCTCAGGCTGACCTGAACAAAATCCTGTACTTCACTGTGTATGGAATGTCTGATAGCCTCCGAAAATTGTGGTTCAAGGCGAATCATCAAGCCATAAAGACCTTTGATCATGGCAATCACCTGACAGAGCAATAGAAACCTCGTTGGTCAAATTCGCCATTGCTCCATGAACAAAATAATGAACAGATATTGAATACATGTAACTGTCACTGTCATCTATGTCATCATCATCATCAACACTGTCAATACAAAATTAATGTTGTATTTGTTTTAGCAGCTTTAAGTCCACAACAGTCACATACATGATAATTTAATAGGTTTATTTAATTTTAATGTTTTATAAGTCATCCACCCATCACCGTGTTCTTAATATTCATGAATGTAATTGGTCATTTTAAATTTATTCTATTTCCTTTTTACTAGATGTAAATTAATTCTGAAAAAACCCATTTGCGAGAATTAACAAAACATATTGTACATGTATTATTGTATCCGTGACTTACACTGTATATGCATGTTCTGATCACCTCCAGTTGATCAGGTCAAGTTACACGTCAAATAATAATGTTGTCCAATATAACATGCAAAGACCGCTCAATCAACAGTTCCTTGTTTTGCTACTGTCAGATCATCTTAGCAGAACTCTCAGGAAAAAGAAGTTTACTAATCAATGAGTTCAAAACGTCACCTATGTGGGTTGTAATTGGTTGATTTTGGTCTATTTTGTTTGTTGCTTTTTTCAAAGTTAGTTGATTGTTGCCAGAATTTTGACTAACGGCAGCCAAAAACGTAATGTTAAGTTAGGTTTTGAACTTCAGAGCTCCTGAAGGTGGAATTGAAAAGCACAGTAAGGAAAGATCACTGTGCAATGCTGGATGCAACTGGCTAATGTCAATCTGTACAAAGCTGAGTGACTCTTTGGACTGCACAACAAGTGCATTTATGATTTTTTTTTTTCAGGTATGCCTGTACGTGTTGTACAGTCAAGGGAATCTTAACTAATTTATAAATGTTAGGAGTTGCAGCTGATTGCAGTCACCCACTATTCAGTAGAAACTCTATTAAAAGGCAATTTACAAATTAAATAATGAACAATGCAACGTATACTGCACAGCAGGCAGTTACCTCAACGAGTGCAAACTTTTCATCACTGTTGTAGTTATATCTTGTAGCCTATGAAAGGAAAAAAAAATAAATTTGCTAATTACTGACAATCTACATGTATTTATGAAAGCTAATAATCAGTTTATCACCGTAATTGACATTAATATTGCCTCATCAAGGCAGCATTGAAATAAGAACCCTTTCTTCATTTTCAAGTTAGTACACCAGGTATTAAGGTCTGGGATTAGTTCAAAGCTTTCCATAATTGCCTTATCTTGATGTGTCATTTTGCACTCCAAAAGTGGTTGCCGTTTTAGTGCGACAGAATTTTGCGATTTCAGGGGCAAATTATTATTTGCAATAATGCCATGTGGTAAGCCCTAGACAAATTAATTACAAGAAAACATTTAAGAGTCCCTGTTCATAAATATGGAAAATAACTCGGCAAGGGTCGAAAATTCGATTTCGCTCATTTTCCTATGGTAGATAGGCTAGGGCATGACAAAAACTACTGGATAGTTTTTTGGGCAAAATATCCTTTTATTTCAAAGGAATATGCAAATTACCAAAGCCCGTTAAAATCGTCATTTGACGCACCATTTTATTAAACAAGTTTGAGAGCCTCGCATGCAAAACCACATCATTCTTCCGTCTTTAAAACACTCAAATATTTTTGTGCAATGTTTAATTGTGTACTGGGTTGATTTTCGGGAATGTTGCGGTTTTTGTTGGCTGCAAAATAATTAAATTTCGAAGACATGTATTTCATTCACTTAAAAGTACTTCGTAAAAATAATTGATTTTCACCATGTGCGAAACCTTCAAATGGATTAAGCTTCTGGTGGTTGAATCGCAGAAGGATGGTCTACAGATTGCTGTAAAAATTTCTTTGGGCAAATGATTGTGAGCGACGCGAGAGCTTTTCAAAGTACGTTAAAAATGCAGATATTTGACCATCCGTCGTCAAATTTCAATTTATGGGTTAGACATATATTTTAGCACGCGCCACATGTCTTGAGCTATATTAAGTTGAAATAGACACAGAGCTGATAATTTCGAAATGTTCTAACCTTATTTACTGTAAAAGGCAGGTCCAAAAGCTGATTTGGCGTGTTTCTGTCTCCATTCGTCGTACATAAAGCAGAAGTTTGCTTTTGTTTACACAACGTCCGATGTACATCGCCAACTGTTAACTTATTTAATGGTCGAATACCATGAATCTATGACCCTCTTTCGACACATATGATCACCACTGCATCTAAGTCAAAAACGGCTAAGTGATTTGTAGATAGTTGCTTGCTTTGCACTACACCAAAATATTACGTTTGATCATCGTTTGATCTATTGCTGCTTGAATCCTTTGTTGCAGCGTTTCCTTCTTTGTTTGTCACACAATGCTGTCATCCCATTTTAGGGGGTAGCGGTATGACAATTTCTATCCTAATACGTAAGGCTCCGTAAGGCTTGGAACCACAGGGAGCACACAATCTTGTTGAGTAGAGAGAGATTAAATGAAGCAATGGAAAGAATGAATAGTTAACCATTGCCCGTGTTGTCATCTTTTACTAGACCACCGCTACCTACGCGCCCTGTGTAAATACTGTAACGCTAAACTCGTAGCGAGGTTTTTTCGCGCTGTGCAATTATTTTTGGTTTACATATAATACAGTGGGCTACCCTTGGGGAGATGGGAGGTGGCCGCTTAATAGGGGTTGGCCGTTTAATAGAGGTTGGTGTACCTTGAATATTTTTTCACTATCGGGTTATAAATTTAGCTAAATTTCTTAGTAAACATGGAGTCAATTCAAAACAATCATGATAGACGTCATTCTCAGAAACCAAGGGGCAGTTAGTGGGGGCGACGAAAAATTCTAAACGGGTCTTCGCCCGAACTTTTTTCTCACCCGTTTAGACTTTTCCCCGCTCCCATTAACTGCTCCTGGGTCTCCGAGGATGACGTCTATAATGATTGTCTTGAATTGACTCCATGTTTACTAAGAAATTTATAACACGATAGTGAAAAAATATAAAAGGTGCACCAACCTCTATTAAACGGCCAACCCCTATTAAGCGGCCACCTCCCATTTCCCCGAGGGTAGCCCACTGTATTATATGTAAACTAAAAATAATTGCACAGAGCGAAAAGACCTAGGTACGAGTTTAGCGTTACAGTATTTACACAGGGCGCGTAGGTAGCGGTGGTCTAGTAAAAGATGACAACACGGGCAATGGTTAACTATTCATTCTTTCCATTGCTTCATTTAATCTCTCTCTACTCAACAAGATTGTGTGCTCCCTGTGGTTCCAAGCCTTACGGAGCCTTACGTATTAGGATAGAAATTGTCATACCGCTACCCCCTAAAATGGGATGACAGCATTGCGTGACAAACAAAGAAGGAACCGCTGCAACAAAGGATTCAAGCAGCAATAGATCAAACGATGATCAAACGTAATATTTTGGTGTAGTGCAAAGCAAGCAACTATCTACAAATCACTTAACCGTTTTTGACTTAGATGCAATGGTGATCATATGTGTCGAAAGAGGGTCATAGATTCATGGTATTCGACCATTAAATAAGTTGACAGTTGGCGATGTACATCGGACGTTGTGTAAACAAAAGCAAACTTCTGCTTTATGTGCGACGAATGGAGACAGAAACACATCAAATCGGCTTTTGGACCTGCCTTTTACAGTAAATAAGGTTAGAACATTTCGAAATTATCAGCTCTGTGTCTATTTCAACTTAATATAGCTCAAGACATGTGGCGCGTGCTAAAATATATGTCTAACCCATAAATTGAAATTTGACGACGGATGGTCAAATATCTGCATTTTTAACGTACTTTGAAAAGCTCTCGCGTCGCTCACAATCATTTGCCCAAAGAAATTTTTACAGCAATCTGTAGACCATCCTTCTGCGATTCAACCACCAGAAGCTTAATCCATTTGAAGGTTTTGCACATGGTGAAAATCAATTATTTTTACAAAGTACTTTTAAGTGAATGAAATACATGTCTTCGAAATTTAATTATTTTGCAGCCAACAAAAACCGCAACATTCCCGAAAATCAACCCAGTACACAATTAAACATTGCACAAAAATATTTGAGTGTTTTAAAGACGGAAGAATGATGTGGTTTTGCATGCGAGGCTCTCAAACTTGTTTAATAAAATGGTGCGTCAAACGACGATTTTAACGGACTTTGGTAATTTGCATATTCCTTTGAAATAAAAGGATATTTTGCCCAAAAAACTATCCAGTAGTTTTTGTCATGCCCTAGCCTATCTACCATAGGAAAATGAGCGAAATCAAATTTTCGACCCTTGCTGCGAAATTAAGAATTTGTCTGATTTTTACTGGCAGGGACTCTTAACAAGTTTTACAACTACAGGTACAGTCATCACATCCAAGTACACCAAGGTATAAGAACATGATAGTAAAGCGTCATTGGATACAGCAACAATTGTACTAAATGCAAATTAAAGCAGTTTGACTCACTCGTTCATATTCTTCAGCTTCCTCAGGGCAATTGGGATTAGCATACTTGTCTGTAGGATGAAGAAGCTTCCAAGAGTACTAGCCAAACAAAATACACGAAATAATGTTATTTTCACTCTGAAACTTAACCATACCTGAATGCATAAATGTCAGCATCTACATTCTATACCAGTGGCCATGCCATGAAGCAAAGATCAGTCTACAGCGTAAAAGGACTGTGACTCACTCACCCCCGGGGGAGGTACTTTGGGAATTTCTGGGTGTGCCACTTGGACCCTGGAACCCTTAGCCTATACCAGAGCTAGTTCAGCTGAATTTTGCTACCCTATACTAGAGTAAACTCCCCAAATCCCCCCATCTATCGACACTGTTGAGGCTGATTTGCATAAATTTAAACTTGCTGATTTGATTTTTTTATATTTTTGAGTGGCAATTCCTGGTTTCCTTAGTCTAGATAAAATCTTCAACCAACTAGTCAATTTTGTGAAAAATGATACCCTATTCTAGACCCAAATGCTCTGATTTATATACCCTATCCTAGAGTAAACTGCTTGAAAACCATACCCTTCACAGCGGCACATACCTATATAGCCCATATATGGCAGTGCCCCCCCCCCCCCCCCCGGAGACTCACCCTGCAACATCTTTTCCCCTATTTACCCGGACAATTTGCTGAAGACTTTTCCCATTTCACCTTCTCTACCCCACAATTTTTCTACCCCTACAATTTTTATACAACACCAATGCAGTGTTAACAAAGTGCAAGTCTTTTAACATTTTAATTGTTACCAGTTCCATAACTTGAGCAGTCCATGATGACAGAAGCCGCATTCCACGGAGAGCAAGACTTCTCAACTCTTTATATTGCTCGTCACTTCTTTGGCTGTTGCTGGAAGTGATCATCTGAAAGATAAAAAAAGTGCCAAATTACATTGTGATTAAAAAAAGTGTGTCTAAAGGAAACTTGTAAATTGCAGACCAAGAACAACTGAATGAGGTCATACAATCAAAACCTGTGCATCCTGGACTTCAAATGGAATAATAATTGAAAGGCCGCGTGCAAGAACGTCCCCTAGATTTTTTGGCCATTTTGAAAGTGTTCAAAAATAGCTGAATTTTGGCATGTAGGCTTCGTTGTACCTGAGAAACATTGCTCTGAATTTTTTTTGGCTGGGGCGCTCTTCGTTCTCAAGAAATAACGTATGCAAAAAGCTCAGTTTTCCAAGCGGCATCTTTTGGAGATCTTTTGTTGAACAAAAAACAAAAGAAACCTTATTATTTTGTTGAACAGCAAACAGGCAGACTGTTTATAGTGTATTCCACTGAGTCTTAGCTGTCTTAAAGTCAAAGGAAAATAGTATACAGAGCGGAAATCTGGGAACAGATTGTTTACATCGGTTATTGTGACGTAAACACAACACGTGAATCGCTCGAGCGGCAAACAAAATACCATCAAACAAAAAAGAGATGTGCCGCATTAGAGCTCTGTCAACTAATATCTTAAGCATAGTTTTAAAGTACCTTGTGTGCCTGCCTGGTGGTTGAGAGGCATCATAAAGCCTCGATAAACCCGTAAGTCATCAGCACGTTTTAAAGAATCAAAATGTGTTCTGAAACTTCGAAGGTAGCTGATATACCGTAATCGTGTTATCGGCATTTGAAGTCAGATCGAGCCAGGCAGCAAAGTCCAAGAGCAGTTCTTGCCCGGGAAAAATACCCTCTCGTGAGTTGTGGCCCATTTGCCAAGCGTTGCTAGTGTCAAAGTTTGGAAAGCGAGAACTGGTTTTTGACTTATAAAATTTGTCTTGTATCGACCGCCATGTTTTCCCGCGCACGAGGTGTAAAGACCCTTCCCGGCATGCATTGCGATCACATTCTGCTCGCGTTTCTCGAACTGGTAACTAGATTGTTTCGGCTTTTTTCATTTAAAGGTAATAATGGCCAACAAGTAGCGATCGATTGTAACATAGATCTGTGATCCAGGTTGCGTTGATTTTATTTCATATCGGCATGATTTGTAGTGTTTTGAACTTCTGGGATCAGCGGACATGCAGACCGGTACATTGCGCAGAAGGGTTAATTTGTTGATCTGTTAGGCGGTGCGTGACATAAAGCTACGATCGCGTTTGTCAAAAAATATGTATTTATCTCGTGATTTTTAGCCATTTAAGACGTTGCTGTATTTGGAAAAGTGCTTATTTGATGTTTATTTGTTCAGTGCAGATAATCATTGTCCCAGATAACCAAAGCAAGTTCCAGATGTTAACACTATTTTCCGGCCGCCATATTTTACCTATTTAAACCTGAAATCAACATTTTTGAGCTTATAAGTTGCGTGAAATTAACATTTTGCTGTTTTCTAAGTGAAATCAACATCCTTTCCGTCACGCGTTACGTGAAATAACCATTTTTACCTATTTAGACCTGAAATTAACAATTTTTAGCTTATAAGTTGCACGAAATTAACATTTTGCTGTTTTCTAAGTGAAATCAACATCCTTGCCGTCACGTGTTAACGTGAAATCAGCATTTTTACCTATTTAGACCTGAAATCAACAATTTTTAGCTTATAAGTTGCGTGAAATTAACATATTGCTGTTTTCTAAGTGGAATCAACACCCTTGCTGTCACGCGTTAATGTGAAATCAGCATTTTTACCTATTTAGACCTGAAATCAACATTTTTGAGCTTATACGCTGCGTGAAATTAACATTTTGCTGTTTTCTAAGTGAAATCAAGATCCTTACCGTCATGCGTTAATGTGAAATCAGCATTTTTACCTATTTAGACCTGAAATCAACATTTTTAAGCTTATACGCTGCGTGAAATTAACATTTTGCTGTTTTCTAAGTGAAATCAACATCCTTGCCGTCACGCGTTAATGTGAAATCAGCATTTTTACCTATTTAGACCTGAAATCAACATTTTTGAGCTTATACGCTGCGTGAAATTAACATTTTGCTGTTTTTTAAGTGGAATCAACATCCTTGCCGTCACGCGTTAACGTGAAATCAGCATTTTTACCTATTTAGACCTGAAATCAACATTTTCGAGCTTATATGCTGCGTGAAATTAACATTTCGCTGTTCTCTAAGTGAAATCAACATCCCTACCGTCACGGGTTAACATGAAATCAACATTTAAACCTTTTTTGACCTAAAATCGACATTTTTGAGCTTTTACGTTGCGTAAAATTGACATTTTGCTGCTTTCTAAGAGAAATCAACATCCTTGCCGTCGCGCGTTAACATGAGTCAACATTTTAAGCACTTTTGACCTGAAATCAACAAATTTGAGCTTATATAAGCTGCGTGAAATTGACATTTTGCTGGTTTCTAAGTAAAATCAAAGTCCTTGCGGTCGCAGCGGGCCGATCCTTTGTTATAATAAACCGAGGCGAGACTTCGACTTATAACAAAGGCTTGGCTTGGCTATTATAACAAAGGATCGGCTCTGTTTATCATAACAAAGGCCCGGCTTCGTTTATTTGAAGGACTCGGCGGGAAAAGGGCATCAGGTATTTTAATCAAAGGTGAACTTTGTCGAAAACGCTCCAAATTTCGCATGCAGTTTCGTTCAGGTGTGTTAAGCAATGTCCCGTAGTTTTCGCGCTAAAGTTCGCTTCATTCTCGAGATATTGCGTATGCAATAAACCACTCGGTTTTTCCAACCTGTGTGCCTTTTTAGCATACGTTATTTCTCGAGAACGAAAAGCAACCCAGCGAAAAAAACTTCAGAGCAATGTTTCTCAGGTGAAACGAAGCCCACATGCCAAAATTCAGCTAGTTTTAAGCACTTTCAAAAATGGCCGAAAAATCTAGGGGACGTTCTTGCACGCGGCCTTTCAATTATTAGTATCACCCAACTAGTGGACTAATGCATTGATTGGCTACACTTCTAGGGGACTATTAGTAATAGTCATTGAGTAGCGAAATTGGCGCCATCGAGCGTGACGCTTTCTTTCGTTTTATTCCCAAATAAATATTTCTTCAACTTGCATTTGTTAACTTTATTATTACCTTTTCTGTCCGACTACAGTAGTTGGGTGATACTAAAACAATTAGACCCTTCGCCCTCAAGGGCCACGGGTCAATAGCCCATGAGGCTAAGCCGAATGGGCTATTGACCCGTAGCCCTTGCGGGCTACGGGTCTAATTGTTAATTACCGACTCTCAGGACTGCATTGCCTCACATGAAGACATGGATGCCCGTCTTCTTACCTCATTGTTGTAACGAGCCAGTTCACTGATAAACTTGACATGCTCCTCTCTTATACTGTCCATCTTTCCAAGGAGATTGTATTGAACTACCACCTTGTCTTCTGCTCCCTCTGCAGCTACTGCCCACTTCTCTTTCATGCCATCAAAGTGCGGACACATCTTAAGGTAACTAACCAGAGCAATTTGAACATCTCCAAACAGAGGCACTACTGGAAATTGCTGTCATGGACAAAATGCAAAATTAATGAAAACAAGTACACACTAATTACTTCAACCGGCCCTGTCACAAGTGCAAAAATACATGTCCTGTTATTTCAGAAACCTGTTCAAATAATACCTCATGACCCTACAACAGAATAACTATTATATTCCATTCATCTGTACTCTACTGAATAAGAGCCTCTTTACCAGTATTCTTTAAAGAAAAAAAATCTAATAAGCAAAAAAAAAAAACTATTTTCTTGACTGTCTTATTCTACATAATTTGTTCTTTTCATATGGCACTGTTCATTACCGTTACAGGAATTTAAAACCTTTTGATCCTGCTACATGTCAATTATTAAATATACAGTGGATCCTCTAGGGTTGACACAGCTCCTCCATGCAGACATTCCTCATAAGCAGATACTCAGTTATGACCCAAGTTAAACACAAACACAAATTTTCTCCAAAGTGAAGACATTTCCTGGCTTTATGAGTGTCCATTTAAGAGAGGTTTGATATATAATTTAACAAACCTGATTACATGGAGATTGCACACAAACTATGTTGAGTGCAGGTCCATGTGATTGCTAGAGAGAAGTGAGAGATATTATTAATAAAGACTAAGTATTTACCTTGAATATCTTGTCTATTTTGCTGATACTGATCCTTTTCTTTTGATCCATCTTTAGAATGTTGCTCTCTTTACCATCCATCAGAAAAATCAGGAAGCCCATAACCTACAAAATATTTAAACAAAGTTACGCAATCAGAAATAGATAAAACACCTAGCCTTACCTCAATTTGCAACCCTAGATCTAAAAAGTTGGCAAATAAAAATGGAAAACATGGGACAATGTACTCTACCTTTAAAAGTACATGCTTATCATTTGGCGTAATGTACATGTTGCTCTCGTACAGTCTGACAAACAGAGCGAGCACATCAGCTAAGACATCATCATATCCTTGAATGGTCTCAAGCCCTTCCTTTAACAAGAACGTGATCTTGTTCTGATTAGCCAAAAACAATGAAAGATTCTGGGACTCTTCAATCATCGACACATCACCAGTGCCTCGGCGCAGAAAGGTATCAGCTCTGCAACAATCCATTTTACAAAACAGCGTGAGAGGCTGTCTTGCAACTTTACACAATGCATATACATGTATGCATCTGAAAGTGCACTAGGTACATAAAACTGACAAGACAGAAAGGTTACAAGTAACTAAAATACATACAAATATGTATTAACAGGGTTCGTACTCTTTGAAGCTTTTAAAATTCCATGACTGTCCATGATCTTTTCCATGACCTTTCAGCGTTTTCCATGACCAAAGGTAAGCAGTTGTTCTCACAGCAGTATCAAAACAATCATTTATTTGACATATTTTCCAGCTTTATAATGCGTGCTTGTGTGCTGGTGTCTATTTCTACGGAAATTAAAACCTGTTTCTGATTCATCTGTTTTCTTTTCAATTTTTAAGATAACTTTTTGCCAAGCATATTGCTTTTCCATGACTTTCCTTGACCTTCACTTAAATTCCACGACTTTCCAGGCCTGGAAATCAAAATAACAAATTACATGACTTTCCAGGTTTTCCATGACCTGTGTGAACCCTGGTATATCTTATTTACCAAGAGCAGGGCTATTACTTTGTAATAATTATTGTACTAACCTCTTATAGAAAGCATAATCATTGTTAAGGCATGCCTTCATATTTTTCAACGCATCCAACACTGCAAACATGTTGATGAATTTTCCAAGAGTCAAAAGATATCTTTCTGATATGAAATCTTTTCTTCTTTCCGGGTGACTCAGAGTTTTCACTTCCTTGCAGAACCTAGCAACAGCATTTTGTGCGAAATGCATAAAGCTCTTCAATTTGCGCACTTCTGGTTCTAGTACTTCCACCGTCTTCTCGTAGATTTCAATTCTGTTTGGCTGGTCATCACTTTTAACCTTTCAAACAAAGAGCCATGTTTATCATTTTTGTCGTTCTGAGCATAACAATTATGCTGTATAGAAAAATCAATGAGGAACAAAAAATGGTTACCGGTAAACCAGTCAGTTACCCCACAATTAAGTCAAGTAGCCCCTAGCTAGTTAGCCCCCAACCAGAAGTCAAATACCCCCGTTCACCCTTAAAAAAAGGAGAAATAGACAGTTTTTTTTGTTGTTGTTGTTTTTTTTTTTACTTCTGGTTTAGGAGCTAAACGGTTAATCCGGACTTTGGGGCTAAACGACTCGATATCACACAAATAGATCTCACCGAAGGAACTGCACGTGAACAGCTTCTCCATGTGTACAACATCACTGCATACCTTCCACCTTCTTCAAGCATCTCATTCTATCAGGAATAAATAACAAAAATAAAGCGCAATGTTTAAAACTCAAACAATTCTGAACACAATTTAACCCGATCGATCCCTGATTTGTCAGTGTCATTTGTCATTGTTTATTACGCTTAGGCTTGATAATTTCTTAACAAGTTCCATATTTAATTATGTTCAAATACCAAAACTCAGATGTATATATGACTGAGTTCTTCTCAACCACGAGAAAGAGAGTTTTCTAAACATTACATGTCTGCTTCCCTAGCTTTGAAAACTCTTTATGAATTTTATTCGCGATCGATTTTGCTTTCGAAAAAACCAGCAAGTTCCAAAACTACCAAGATATCATTCATTTTTCGATGGATAACAGGACTGTAAAAGACAAGCAATACAATTAGAACGTGTGTATGTACTAATCTTCGCGAAAAGCTAACTCATTTATTTTCTTCCGAGGTATGATCAACTATGAATGTCACACCTACCAAGCCCTTGTGCACATCCGCCTCTTCCAAATACTTGCTGATACATGTAATGAAAGCCTTGCTATCCTCAAAGTTTGTGTCAAAGTTTGAAATGTAAGTAATCGAGGCAGGAGGTGCTTCAATTTGAGGCTGTTCATCGGGAATGTTGATGGTTGCAAGTTGGTGAACATTGCAAAGGGCATCATCTAGAGTCGCCATCTTTGCTTATGTCCCAGATGCCTTTGAGGGCTTAGTTTGGTGCGTTTCTCCTGGCCCTACCCAACACAGTTGAAATTAGGCAAGGCAGCCACGCAATCAATATCAGCAATATAACAGGTTTGTTTTCTTTCTGATTATTTTAAGATTTGAAAGGGTGTTTAATCTTTGCAAACTAACAATGGACTTCCAGAAGTTCAAAGACTAAAAATACAGGCAGTCTGAGGTCGTTGTTTTCAGAAACGTCCAACCTAGGGGTACCCTAGGAATGGTGAAATGGTGGAATGGTGAAATGGTGGAATGGTGAAATGGTGAAATGGTGAAATGGTGAAATGGTGAAACGGTGAAACGGTGAAACGGTGAAACGGTGAAACGGTGGAATGGAGGAATGGAGGAATGGAGGAATGGAGGAATGGAGGAATGGAGGATAGGTGGAATGGCAGAATGGCAGAATGACAGCGTGACAGAACAGTGGAAAATCACTCGAAATCCTAAAAGGCAGAATGACGGAATAGCAAAAAATCACCCGAAATTCTAAAAGATGGGATGATGATAAATTACCCAAAATCCTAAAAGAGGGAATGACAGAAAATCAATGGAAATCCTAAAAGACCTGATGTACAAATTTAATGTTCAGTTTACAATACCCACGTTATGTTCTCAGCTACTTAAGTGAAAATTTCTATGGATATTTTCTGGAACTGCACATTCTACATCAAAAAGTCATCTTCTTTGCTAATTTTGCCCAAATTTTTATTGCTTTTTAGCTGGTTTGCTGATCAATGATCCATAAGAAGAGATCAGAGTAAGACAACTTACATGTGCAGGCTATTTATTAATCTCTTGAAGGGCTGCAGGATGGCAAAAACTGAGTGCCGTTAATTTGGCCACAATCCAAACAACACACAATCAGCTAGTCTTTTTTTGAAAAAACTTTTCTTGCCCAATCTCCATACAAGAGCAACTCAATTTTTCACTCAACATTGAAGAAGGAGGGGCATTACCGCATACTCTTGGATATAATTACCATATACTTTGATTGAAGTTTATGTTTAAAGTAAATACCAACATAAACCACTACTAAGGTAGCTATTAACCAAACTCTAGCATTCTGTTACTGACCAAGCCCACTGTAACAAAATGAGGTAAAACTCTCAAATTTCACTCTTCTCTTAGCCTTACTTTCCATGTAAAGCACATTTTATTTTAGCAAATTCACATAACAATGCAAGTCACATCTGCATACAAATGTACGTATCTAGACAGTACTCACTAAAACATATTATTGGCAGATGAACACCACAAATAAATATCATTACATGAATCTAATTCACACCCTTAGATTTACAAGCCTGCACAGAAAGTCTGATTGTTGAGAATAGGGAAGAAAAATGTAAGAAGAAAATGCCACATAAAAAGGCTTAACAGTAGAGAGTCTAAATTGAAACCAGAAGTGCTCCCTACAGTATTTTAATCAAGTGTTCAAAGTAGAGGGAGGATAAAATTTCGTCAACCTTGCTAAGTTTATGACCCAAGAACACCAGTTGTCGAAACCTTTTGTTTGATTGTGAGCTTATTATCCTTTCCTATTCTTATGTTCCCTTACTGTCCTTACTGTGTAAGCTTCACATGGTGAAAGTACATTACATAAATACTATGTCTAAAAAACTTAGAACATATAAAATTGTGTCTATAAGTTCCAAATAAGTTAATAAGCAAATCTCAAATGAGATATTGTGTAATTCTAGTGTTACTAATATGTGAAACATTTATATAAGCCAACTTCAATATTCGATTGGCATTGCTGTTCATGAAGAATTCTTAATACAATGGTTGAAAGAATTTGATCAATGATCAGTTCCTTAAACATACTGAACAGCCCAGATTTCAAAGAATGGTTTCACTCGAATGTCAAAAATAACTTACATTTGCCTTGGCTTTGCAGTACAATGCTAAGGAGTTGGCTTGAAAACTCACACCAGTTTGTCATCTAATCACTAGGAAGACCAAACCCAATCGTGACTCACTCGCACATGCACTTTGCATCTGCTGCATGTGTTTGCTTCAACGAGGTTTGTTTGGTTCACTGGATTGTCTGTGTAAATAGTTTTTGTGATTGGCCATAATTACTTTTGTTTTGGTTTTATAACACTCAAATGATTGAAAATTGTTCCATCACAGGGCTGAGAGAACCTGTAATATTATACTTCAAAAGGGCGACCTGTTAGCACAGCATCGATTCTAACAAATTTGTAGCAAAAGGTATGAGGATGACAAGCAAAATTTTGGAGTGTTTCAAACACCTAGTATACAAAACATATCAATTTACAAAGTATTAGTGTGGTTGAATACTAACTTGTTTATGTCACAAATGTTATACCACTGACAGTGGCAGACCCAGGAAATAACACTATATCGCCTTCTTCCTATGATCAACTTTCTTTTTTGTAAAAATCAACTCAGTGCTCCTCTAATCTGGGCCCACTTGATCTTCTGGCTTGCCCTTTTGACAAGAAACTTTTAAATTTTACTCACCCAAGTTAGTTTCAGCTTACTTAAGTTTGCTACTTTTTGTTTCAAAATCATATTTCAGAGAGCAAATCTAAGGTTTGCCTGGGGCATAACTCATTTTGTAAGAGAGCATAAAAAACTTATCTGTCCAACAGGAATAATTTATTTACTTGTCTGGACAACTGCACAGGATTTTTTTGAAGCCGTGCAAACTGAATCAAGGTCTGGATCTACCACTGAATCACAAGGAATAGCTATCAAAAGCTGAAAGTCTTCCAGGTATTTTTTCAGCTATAAAAAGGTTATTATGACCCGAAAGTCCCTGCACTATTTTACATTACTTTAAGTTCTGTGACTATATTCAATCAAAGCCTGTAAACAGGAAGTATTATTTTACAAATTAGAGCATTGGCCGACACTGCGTATTCACTGTCTTGTTTACTCTATCTTAATTTTACTCCCTGAGATGATAAAAAAGTGACTGCCAGCAGGGTATAAAATGTGACAAACTTGACCAGATCAGACTGTGTACACGTAAAAACATAAAAGTTTAAAAAATGGAAATTTCTTGATAGGGCCATCCCAGTAAAATGTTCCATTTAAAACTGATGATAGAGAGTAATATTTGAAGGGGCAGAAAAGTTGCCTCAAACTGCATCCAAAAAGCATCTGTGAACAATCATGATGTAATGTTCAGCTATGCTACACAAAGTATGAAAAAACTCACCAAATTTTTTTAACTTGAATATTTCAATATTTGAATCAATCTTTCATTTTCTCCCAAAATTGGGTTGGATGAGAGAGAAGAAACAAAACATTTCCTGGGATGGCCAAATAGACTTTTAGTCATTGTATTTGAAGGAGCTATGTCACCGTTTGCACATCTTGAAAAGTGTAGCCTAAATTTTTCAAGTTTGTCATTTGTAATCCGTGTCAATCTTATCCATCCTTGCAGATCCTTTTTCCCTTATGGTTTAGTATTATCTCTTTGGTGTTTCTCTATCTTAGTTAACTATTACAACTCAAAATACCGTGACTGAGCTCCATAAGAGCTGAAGATACAACATTCTCCCTACAAAATGTCAAACATTTATCGTGCTGGTGAGGGCTGGTAGCAAGCTGATTACATTCTTTTTTCCTTCATAACCTATTTGCTTCCCAGTGTTCTTCTGGTATAAACAGAAGCTAACTAGCAATCACTCTGAGAATTTAAAGGGCAAAATAAAAAAAAAACACCCTCTCAGATAATGCAAGATCCCCATGGGAGACTTGAAAGTTGTTGATTATATCATAAAAAATATTTACATATTCACACAGGCACGTCACCTACGAAAGTTAGCAAAGATGATCAACATCATGCATGCTGTACAATTTTACACTTCCGGATAGCGTGAAGCCTGCACGCATGTGATTATCAGTCACGCCAAAACCGTTAAAAGTCTAAAACATCACCGACAAAGTGTTTAAAGAACTAGAAGAGAGATAACAAAATTTATACATGAATGTAAAAATCCATACACAAACAAATTACCATGCATGAATTCCATCGATCTGACATGCATGAGTAATCTGCATACATTCACCTTACGGCCACGCCAATCAGCTGTTCCAATCATGGAGGACTCAATAAAACTCTCGAGACGAGTTTAAACTATGAGCCGTCTGGAAGCATTTTCACTGCTTGATGAGCCGTTCGTCGAAGCTTCGGCTTTACATTTTGTAGGGGTTTCGATGAGATCGGGTTTGTCGCCTTCGAGATGTTTGATCGCTTGGACGATCGTGTCTAAGTTTTGGCGAGATGTTGCGAGCGCTTTTTGCGGTTTTTCGTTTGATTTCGATTTAGCATCCGCCAAATCTAATTCAAGTTGCTTCTTTTTATCTTCCACGTTGATCCGCAGCCTCCTTTCACGTTCCAGCTGGCACCTCAGTTCAATGAGTTCCTTTTGTATTTCTTCAACGTAGTCATCGCTGTGTAAAACGTTGTTGTTTTCATCGTCCTTGATATTTTCCTGCGCACGTGGTTCTTGATCAGTTCTGGCTTTTTTCGGCGAAGATCGCTTTGAATCCGTACTGTTTGCTCCCTCTCGATCGCACTGGCTCAGAATTCGCTTCAAAGTCGTGTTCTGCTGCAGAAGACGAGTTTTGTCTTGCTCCAGGGCAAAAATATACTCTGCCGTCTGCTGCAGGATTGCAGCCTGTTAACGAGATTAACAAATATAAAGTCAGTACAGAGATCTCATTTCTCCAGCTCTAGATCACTGAAACTCGATCAACTCTATTTACTGTGATAATTGAATGAAAAATTACCTTGCTTAATTTTTCACCTTCGCTGTGTGGAATCAGCAATCTCAGTGCTTGGAAACCGGAGTTAATACTTTGCATACGTCGTCGCTCATTCGAGTTTGCAATTTCCCGCCGCAGTTTTCGCTCCCGCTCTCGATTGTCCACCACTTCGACTTTAAACCTGTAAAAAAACACAATACAAAAGGGAAAAGAAAAGAATGAGGTGTTTCGTGAGGAAACGAAATGCAGAAATGCAGATGAAACTGACATCATCTGTTACCTGCAATCGTCATCCTCGTAGAGCTCGTCCACCTCGAAAGCTTTACGTTTGTCGGCAGTTCGGGTATAAAATGACATTTTCATTCACCTCAGAGGAACGCAGAGCTTACAATTCCACTCACAAGTCTTATTTCTATTGTTTCCTAGCGAAAGATTATTAGAAGCGCGAAGATTTGCTGCAATTCACAGCAAACAAGCGAAAGAGTACCTCACTTGAAAAGCACCTAAATCGGCGGGAAACAGCTGTCTTTATTGATCAGGTGACCGAAGGCTGAAGTTAAAAATTTGAATGCGGCACAGCAGAGGAATGCCACATTCTAGGTTTCTATGAAGATAGCTTTTGATCATATGAAAACACTCACCCAAAAACGCATAAAAACGGACTAAAACTATTTTTTTTTTAAACAGAAGTGTCACTTTCTACCACAAATAAACGTTCAAAATAAACCCTTTTACTTTCTTTAAATAACCCCAAACGTGTAAAACGATGAAAAACTACACAATTTTCAATTCCAAATAACTAAATTCTTGTTACCGTCCTAAAACAATACCTCACTCTTCCCGACCAATCAGAGTGGACGTTGCAAGACAGTGTTTACAGTTGATGTGTTCATTCGACCGGCGCCCGAAATGGTTTCTTTCAATTGGCTTTCGCAGGTAATAAAGGAAACAAATCCAGTCACCCGTTTCCAATCAGCTGTTTTGATGATCAGCCGGGTTTTGCGAATTCATCAGCTGTTTATTTCCGCTTGGCTTAGTTTCAACCTAAACAGCCAAGCCACTGGGTAGCAGATTGGTTCAACCTCCGCAAATTTCACTTCAAAATAAGCTTTCTTGTTTTCTTTTCCAACAAAAAATAATAATAATAATATATTCAGTAATAAAGATCTTAGTTTGCTTATGGATGATAGCGGAAAAAGTGATTTTCATAGCGAATTTTATGAACCGGTCGTCGAATCGAGGCGCCCAAAGCTCATGACCTGCACAGTGCGATCTCTCTTTTTTTATTTAATTTTATTTATTTATCTATTTTTTGTTGTTGTTGTTTCTCCGGCGGCCTGGGAAGTTAGCCTGCATAGCAAGTGCTACGGTCCAAACGAAAGAGCTTCTTCCCGCTTTTTTCCACATTCTAACCTCGCTCGCTCCACCACTTCGACAAGCTCTCTCCCCAATTTTCTCGCGACTAGCGGGCGAGAAACTCTCCGCTCCTCAGGTTTGAAAACGCTAGCAAGTCTTGCGACTCAATCAATTTTTGTTTCAGTTTTGTTTTGTTTTTTGTTTCAGATGGCTGCATAGGCAAATGTTGTTTCGAGCGATGAGTTCACTTACCCTTTGGAAAAAGTTCGCATTGTATGGAATTGAAAATAATGAATTAGTATTGCATTAGATTTATCCATGACTAAATTTCAGGTCTACTGCAGGGAAAGAATGACCTTGATGATCCGATCCTGACTATAAAGATGTTTGGCCGTTCAACGACTTCAACTTTTACTAGCTAGAAAGCAGAGCTTTTTGTATTGTTGATTACCAAAACTTTTATTTCTCCCGGTTTTCTTACCGAAACGTGAACGTTGCCATCGAAACATTTAGGGAGCTTAAGCACGCGCGTTTTTGAGACGCGGACGGCAACCGGAAGAGAAGATTTCGCATGCTTGGACCGTATTGTCCCCCAGATTTTTATACTACTCATCTCTAATGAAGAAAAGATACTTAGCAATGTGAATATGGTTGTGTGAGGACAAGTTTAAAGTGAAAAAAGCTCACTTCCGGTTACCGTCCGCGTCTCAAAAACGTGCGTGCTTAAGTTCCCTAAAATTTTGTTTGCGCAAAACAGTTCCAGGCGCAGCAGCTGATAATTATATAGGTAAAAGCTGGAACATAATAAAGAAAAATAATAATAAAGGCACAATTACATGTAAAACACAGTGGAACCAAATCAATTGTGGTGGAGGGTAGGAGCACTGCGATTGGCATGGCAACATTAGTTAAGTTAAATTGTCATTTAGCTAATTCAAAACTCTCGTGTAGCTTCCACGGTATTAACAACGCAAAATCATTTTTTGTTTAAAGAGGGTAAAACTCTAAAAGCTAACTATGTTTATTATTGCGTTTATTACTTTACATGTTCAATCAACCGGGTCATGCTAGCTTTTTTACCCCCTGCCCCTCCCCCACCTTGTTTTAATCATTTTTTTTTTTTTCCCTGAGTGTAAGGCTGGCAGCCTGAAAAAGTGAGGGGGCGGTCTATTGAAGTTATTAAACCTTAAATAAACCGTTATAGTATTTTATTTCAACATAGCCCTGGCCAGTTGAGAGAGACTTATTTTCTAAGTCGAAATATTGGCCTCAATAGACCACCCCTCCTGGCCTTCCAGTCCTCGACCTTACATTCAGTTTTGATTATACACCTAAAGGTCACGCTTTACGCCGCCTTTTTATGGCAGATGTCCACGGTGCACAAAACAGTCTGGAGTTATGTTATCAAGAAAAAGGTTACCCTGATCCAGTTTGCTGGCCTTCTACCTCATTTTACCGGAAATGGCATGTCTGATCTCAGCTGTAGGGTTCATGTCTCGCGGTCTTCACAGCTAAGACAGCCGGTATCACATCCATGTTGCATCCAGTTTATAAACCGGAACAATCTATTTTGCGATCCTTCAGGATTTTCTCTTACCCCTGTTAGAGCCTTCCTTCTTCTATAAGAAGGCTCTGTACCAAAACTGATGAATTTTTTACCCAGCAAATTTAATGGTGTTTGACCTGATAAAGGGAAGAAAACAACGACGGCAACGGCGACGGCATCGTCGCTAAACAAAAGGTTTAATGAGGAGAACAATGGCTGTGCATCGTGCGCGAGCGTTATAATTCATGGTACATTTCTTTGCCGTCCTCTACAAAGCAACGTGAGTGACCAAATTCTGCGTTGTCCGGAGAACGTGAACCACGGCGGCTAATTTTATTTTTATTTTTATTTCAAATGTTTCGCGCTGTCCCAGATTCATTTTCGTGAAAGTTTTGACACAGAGAAACAAAGGAAAATGATTTAAGAGTATCGCGAGATTCGTAGGTAAATATAAAGTCATTTTCAATCGACGCTGTCCTCGGCGTCGCGTCGTGGTTTCTTAAACTCCCTAATGCATTCCAGCCTCGGCGCGCACAGGTGTCCCATCATGAACCTCAAGATTTTTATTGATCTGTGGTAAAGGATGCTATAGAGGGATTGCTTTATCTTTACAAGGGGACATTTAACAACATAGATGGGGGTGGGCAGCTGCTTTTCAACTTTCGGGTCGATAGGCCTGATCGTAAGTCGGTTGAAATCATTCGGCTCCATCTTCAAGCGCTTTTGTGCCCGCCGCGGTACCTCTTTGGCCTATGGTCCCTCTCACACACGTTTTCAACATTCTCTTTGACTAGCTCTGAATGAACTCAACCTGAAGCTCCTCTTTTTTTACTCTAAGGTAGCGAAATATTCTTCCAATTCCGGTTAAACTAAATAAATAATACTGAAAAGACATAAAAATTTGAAGAACGTGGACAATTTTATCGCGGGCCGAAACCCGCGAGAAATTGCTCACACGCGTGGAAGGCACGCACATGATTTAAGTAAGGCGCGGCTGCCAAGCCCTTAGAACGCACAATGATGGGTTCTTCGACTTCGAAAACACTGTGGAAGGATTATACATACGTCAAATATCCATCACCGTAGAACAATTCGCGGTAAGTCTATTGCATTCTGAACTGTTGCACTGTAGAGACTTTTAATTCAGCCATTTTACCACAAGTTTTGCTGTACTGGATTGTGACAATTCTGTTGAGCGTGATCAAATTGTACATTTCAGCATCATGTGATACGATATGCTTAATTATCGATTATAGTCGTATGTTTTATAGTCGATGGTCAGAAATAAATGTTTTTCTGGCCACTAAGAGGCACTTTATATTAACCCGTGAAGCTAGAAGCTGTAGCGTTTGAATTTTTTAAGTTAAAGCCATACAATCGACAACTGAACTTAAGTAAGAGCTTATAGGTTTTACCGGCTCTACCAAGAATTGTAGGTTAAGCTTAATCCATTCTGAGTGTTTTCTGTCTACAGGAGATCACGAACGATGTACTTCGCCGTAAATCACTCCAGGAAGATTTAACCTATCTGTCAACAAATTTCAATTCCATTCTGTGACATTAGTAGTTCGGCATTTTATTAGTGAAGTGCACGTTTACAAAATTAATATAAGCTTAGAAACTTAATATTGACCTCGACTTAGATTGTTTGTTAGATTAGATTCGCATTTTTTTTAATTCGGTCAATGGAAACCTGAAATATTAGAATTACAGGCTTAAACTCGAAACTTTTGCATAATCAGATCTGGCAATTATTTTCCCTTCCCTTCGGTAAAAACTATACTCTCAACATAATAGTGTAAATTAAAGTTAAAATTGTTTGAATTAGGATTCTAAAGTTAGTGGTAGTGAGATTTATTTTTATTCACTGGCAGTCAGTAACACATTAGTGTTTAGTAAAGGAATTTTCACTTCCTACAAACTACTCTTTGCATCTTTCTCCCATGTATCTATGTCATTATGGCTGGTGAAACCTAACTTTCAAGGCAAAATAATATTATAATGTTATGAATTCTAAATTATCCTAACAGGGGAACTGAGTTACTTGCCTCGCTAAAATTTTAAAGTTATTTTGTTACTTAGGATCCTGTAAGAGGCAGTGTACTAAAAAAATAAATACCCACAAAAGGACTGTTCTTGTTCTTTTTCTGATATTGCCTCGATCAAAATTTTTGTCTGGTTATGACCGGTCCTGAATACTAGTTGTAAAATTTGTTCCTAGAAATAAGTGTACCATACATTGTATTAAATTATGACTTGGCCTATGAGCATGAAAGAGCCAATGGCATGGCTTGTTACATTGAATATGATGTCAAATCATGTTAGCTCGGAGAGTCAACATCATCATCATCATCATCTTTTTGTCCTTTCTTTCACTCTCGCCAAGTTTCTTGGTTCTCTGCACTAATCCTCGTGTTACATCAGGTTTAAGCCAAACTCTGCCCTTTTCTTTTCTACTATTCTCCAGGTCTCCTTTGGTCTACCTCTCAGACATTTGCACTCTGAGGCCAAAGTTAGAATCACTTAAGGGTGGTCATTTGCACTCAGTAAACAAGCTTGAAGAGTCAGTAAACAGTTATTTGTACGTAGTTCACTTGTAGCATTGCACTCCATTGTTACTTTTGCTTTAACAAATGGTTGGATCTGCTATCTAGGAAATAGGTAGTTTAAGCAAATCACTATGGCTGGTGCTACTACGGCTGCCGTGACTGAAAAGGTCTGGGGAGAGTACGTCTCTGTGGTCTGCCAAATTTTAAGTTTAGCGAGTAAAGCGAAATACAAAGATAAACGAAACATCAGCCAAGGAGTTTAAAATCTCTTTTATTTAGTTTCTCGCAGCCAAATGGCTTCGGTCAAAGGATGATGGCCGTTATTCGGTAGGACAAACAGATTATTTCTGAGTGAAAGCGAATGCCATACACTTTGTACCATAACAATTTGATGGATGAAATATATAATTTCAGAGACAAATATCTCAAAGAATATCGAGTGAAGAACACAAATATATCAATACTCAAAGAAGCAAAATAGCATCGTATAGTTATCCAGATATAAAACATCTTCACTAAACCCTCAAAGCAAACTTAACCGAAGAAAAACAACCTCGTGCTAAACACGAATATTTCACTTGACTCGCTTCGCCATTCCAACACCTTTGCCAAAACTTATCATAAATTCAGGATACGGATTTGCAAGCTTATGAAAGGCAACCTTGACACAATCTTTGACTGAAATTGAGTTTAAAGGATATAGTATCCAATGGAATTCTTAAAATGCCGAGATGTCCGTTGGAAAGGGCCAGAGAAGTGAAATAAACCCGAAGTAGTAGCCACTACGGCAAAACATCCCGACTCGCATTGTCAGGCTTCACACTACGGCTGGATGCAACCAACGTACATGCGCAGTGTCTCATTTTGGGGGAAATTTACTTCCGGCAGCCATATCAGAGCCAGCCATAGCGATTTGCTTAAACTCCCTAATATTTAACTACACCCACTGAGAGTTTTAAGCATTGTACACAATAGTAAGTTGCATAGCCTGTGAAGCCCAGTTGACTCATAGCTGTATGCTTAAAACTGACCTGTTTCTGTGAGAGGAAGTGGCTGGGGATGTCCCTACTCCCCTTGGATGGGATGCTAGTCCATCACAGGTTTCCCCGACATCCTGTCAAGTTACACCCACAATTTGCCAGGTCCCATTTATACTGCTGGCTGAAGAGAGGAACTGTGAGATTTAGGTATCTTTCCCCAGAACACAATGCAGTGACCGTAGCCAGAGCTCAAACCCAGACCAATTGATCCAGAGTCCACTGCAAACACTAGTCATTAGGGCAGAACAGCTCTGAATATAGATACATGATAAGGTCACTCTTCATGCCATGTACCTCTTTATAAATAATTAAATAAATTTTATTAGTTTTGTAAATTTGATGATACAGTCAAAGTTGCCTTTTTGTTGGTAGCCCTTCTGACATGGCTGCTTAAATTTGTAACCAGTTCACTTAGTTCACGTGAGGCCATTTTGACTTGTGTCTGTACTTCAACATGAAATTTCATTTTGATTATTTGTCTCTTGAGATTACAAAGGTTAACTTTATATATTGACTTGTCTGGACTCAGTTTTTAGGCGATAAATTGAACTTAAGAGTCTGCAATAATAAGTTATATTATTTCTACTTGAGACATACTAGGCATCGATAATCAGCTTGCTGTCAGGTGCTTTCCTGTTACAGTATATTGTGTGTTTCTAGAAAATATCTGTAGTGACCTTGTTAGAAGATTTCTTGGGTTACTAGCCCCACCCTCTGGGAATTCCAGTTTAGTTTGGAAATTTGCTTGAAAAAAATCTTTGGTGCTAGAGGCACCCATCCCCTCTCTATTTCAAATGACCTTTTGGGGTGGGTATGGCTATTTCCTCAGAAGTACTAGAATTAATCATAGCAATTAATAACAATTACCATTTCCTCAAATGGTATTGGTGCAAAAACTGCAGTATTTTGCACTAATTAATCTACAAAGTTGTAATCAGACATTGTAATCAGACAGTCAGCTGTAATCAGACAGTTACAATAGCCAATCATTGTAAGTCCTCACACCTAAATCCACCAATCACAACATTGATTGTAATCACTATAGTAACCAATTCAAATGAGTTACTATGTAAAATTGGGGTGGTTTATCTTCGATGACTGTTTTCTAAGAAACTTAACAGCCATTTTTCAAGCTATTCTCAACATTTGCAATTATCATCATCAAAAATGACTATTGAAAGCTATTTTCAAATGAAAGTTTTGCTTTTTCGGGAACTTGTAATGGTTATCATTGATTGGTAACAGGACATCATGTCATCCAATTCTGTCTGTAACCATTCTCATGATTAACAACTTGGACTCCCGCTTGGCGGTCGTCCAATTTTGTTAATCAGTCATGTGATTACAGACTGAATTGGACTCCACTCAGTCCTATTACCATTATTAATCATTGCATGTTTAAATCAAGTCTTTATAACAGCTATTCCTCTTTTCATGACAGATGTCAGAGGAACTGGAAAATGACCAAGAAAGTCGATGTACAGAAGAGGAGATCACAGAAGGATGTAGAGATGTACAGAAGGAAGATCATGTTAATATTGAGCTTGACAAATGTGAAAACACCTTAACTGTGGTAACAACAGTCTCTGAAATGCTCGATCAGGAAGATGTGACTACAGTAATGACAGATCTTTCTCCTGAAGACTCTGTCTTGCATGGATCATCAGTTCTTAATGAAACTGATACAATTGCTTCTTCAAGCGACTTGGAAAGTTCTCCCTGTCTCTCGGACACACCTGTGACAGCTGATCTGCTTTCGGACTCCACCGTCATCAACTCAACAGTAGGGCTACTTCAGCAGCCTGTCGTTTTGACATCCTCTGTTCTGCCATGTGTACTAACTCACGTTCAAGGGACCTCTGAGCTCCTGTCCGGTGAGCTGCGGGGAAGGGAAGGTCAGGAAGAACTGTTGATGGTAAAAGGAGAAGATAGAGAAGTCCTGGAGCCTTGCGTTGTGGTAAGTACATGAAAACGTTTGCCATATTAGCAAGGATCATAAATATTGAGGCATTAATTAGGTAAGAGGTATGAATATTCAAAGTGATATTCAGTGTAGAGGTCCTAGAGTTTTTAATGAGATTTTTCTAGGAAATATCGAAAGGTTATTGAAAGTTTGAGAGGGAGGTTATTTCAAAAGCCAACATTTTTAAAGGAGAGTATGAGCCAAACTGTAACTTCCAGTGAGGGGGAGGGGAGGAAAGGGATGGTGGGGGTGAGGCCAAAAAGCTTCTGGGAGGAGCGATATGAATATTTTCTGGAAAAACAGCTTGTTAACACCCTAACTTAAATCAAGCTTAGTTGCAAGGTCAAACTTTGGTTAAATTAAATTGTACCCCTTGTCACCAAAGTATCAGCAATTTCGCTGAATAAGCTTTTGTTTTTCACTTCAGTTTACGACATCAGAAGCGATTCAGAGTAGTAGAGCGTCAGAGAAGCTCAGCTCGTCGCCAGCAACAGATGTAGTGGTCACAGCACACCCATCAAGCCTCACCTACCTGCGGCAAATTTTCGAACACGACCAAGTTAGCCACCAGGGGCAAATAGTTTCCGTGCTGCCTCATGGAATGACATCACCGCTGTCGCCGACATTACCGGAACTTCACCAGTGCAAATGGGACAACTGTTGTGAGCATTTCTTATCGTTGGAAGATCTCGTCGCACACGTCAACGAATACCACATTAGAACTGAAGCTAGTGAGTACTGCTGCCTGTGGCAGGGCTGCGCGCGCAACGGAAAGGGGTTCAATGCGCGGTACAAAATGTTGATACACATGAGAACGCATACCGGAGAGAGGCCCCACCGATGTAACCATGACTCTTGCGGCAAAAGCTTTTCGCGGCTCGAGAACTTGAAAATTCACACAAGGTCGCACACGGGGGAGAAGCCTTATGTTTGCCCCGTAGCGGGTTGTAATAAAAGGTACTCCAATTCAAGTGACAGGTATAAACATACAAGAACACATTCGGAGACCAAACCCTACCCCTGTAAAGTAGCGAACTGCTTCAAAAGGTACACAGATCCAAGTTCCCTGAGAAAACATTACAAGACTATCCATGGCAAGGATATAATTGCCGAAGAGCAGGAATGAAGAAGAATACCTTAGTTAATAATCATAGTCAGAACCGTCTCGCCTCTTACCATTCTATAAGTTTTTGATATAACGCTTCAACTCATTTCCGACGCCTTCAGGCTGAAATTCCAATTTCCTAACAAGAGAAAAACAAGTTTGTCAGGTTGACAGAGACATGAAGGTTGTTTTTCACTCGCGCATAAGCATTAGGCTCGATAACCAGCCGCTGTTCGGGGAGGGAGCCCGCGCTCTTTCCCGTAGGAACGTGGACCGAACTCGAGAGAGCGCCAGTAGACCGTTTTACGATAACTGCAAAAATTCTCGCTCGCTCATTGGCTAATTTTCATCGTCAATAAACGGACAGACACATGAATTTATAAATTATGCGATGCGGCATCGAGCGAGAGCGGACGATTTGACAATTTGTTATCGTAAAAAACAAATTGACGTCAGTTTTTTATGCGTCTGTCTTGTTATTGACAATGAATTTCGTCATAACATTACAGTAGTCTGCGGATCCACTCGGCTATTGCCACATGGATCCACAGCTGCTTTGACATTGTTATGACGAAATTCATGGTCAATAACAGGACAGACGCATGAAAAACTGACGTCAATTTGTTAATTTTACAGTTGTCTGCTCAGTGGCCTGAGATTGAATGGCAGTGAGGGCTGGAGGTGACCTTGGTTTTGTACAGACCTCACTGCTTTTGTTGTGTCAACCAAGTCTTGCTAATGCTTAATTGTTCGCGTGTAAAAGAGAAAAGCAGAGAGGTTTGTATTAAGCAAGTTCACCTCCAGCCTCGCTTGCATTCATAAGCCTGATAACTGAGCACACAACTAGCATCTTACTGCGTTTGCGTGTGTCAGTGCTTATGCTTCCGTGATAGTGAAAATAGCCCTTACGCTAGCCACGAGTTTAGAAAAGCAACTGAAAGTGGTAAAATTTTCAAACGAAGCGAGATCGAGTGGCAACAGATAAATATTTACAGTGTATCTTATTCGCTCGCATTATATGGAGATAATCTCGTTGATTCATACTGGGTAAAAGAAGATGCTGTAGATTTGCCTTAGCGCAAGATTTGGTTTGTTATAAAATAGGGAATTTAATAGGTTAAAATAGGTAATTAAAATTGACTTCGGAAATGACTGAAAAAATTTTGTAGCAAACAAACGCTAGATAAGACAAAACGGCCTCCTTTTGAAAGAAACGCTGAGGTAAAATGAGCGCTGCTTCTGGGAAAAACCTTTAGATTGTTCTCATTTGAAGTTGGTTCTATAGTTCGAGCGAGCATGAATGAGGACAAACTGCTAGAAAACTTAAAAGGAGCTAAGTCACGGCATTTTGAGTTGTACGTATAAAATTACCTTAAGATTGAGGGAAACCTGAAAGTAGTAGTTTACTAAGATAGAAAAACACCAAAGAGATAACATTAAACCATAAAGGAACAAGGATGATAAAGGATGTTCAAGATTAACACGGATTAAAGATGACGAACGTGGAAAATTTCAAGATGCGCTAACCGTGACGTAGCTCCTTTAACGATTATTCTTGTGCAGTTAACACAACCAGAAGTAGTCACGTGAGCTCGTCGCGATTATAATTTTTAACGATAGTTACGCCCGGTACTCCAACAAAAAAAGTTCGGGAACTTTCCAAAACTTCTAACAATGAGCCATTTTCGAAATATTTATATTCACCATGGCGCCTAGGCTCGGGGAATAAAACAAAAGAGACAACATCGCCTTTGAGGGTTGAACAAATGATTTATTTTCTTGCTTTAGTTCCCTAAACCCCGGCCCTTTGTTAAAATGTTATGACAAGACGGCGACACTTGATGCTAATTCTGATGTAGGTACTGTTGGTAAGCAATTATCACTTGCCTGCACATTTAAGATATACAACGACGATATTTAATTTGCCAGGCATGTCACGGTAGAACAACTTCTAGTGCAAATGTTACAGGAGATGCAAATTAGAATAATAGAACTTACTAGTAAGCGCTAATGAATTTAATTGTATACAATTAATAGAAAAAAGCGTGCGGTTTACAAAGACAGGGTAAGTAAAACTGTAAAAGATACTTTGACACTCCAAGTGAGACCAGAATCCTTGATTCATACCCCTAAGCGAGACGACGAGCATCCTCGAGCTTCATGTATGAGAGTCCCCCCCCCCCCCCCCCGTGGGTCTTTCATCGAGAGATGGAGGGCGCTTCTTTAAGGCGAGTTTTGTTCCCATTCAGCTCGTTTCTTTTCGTTTAAGATGTACGAAGGGTTATAGATTAGATAATTAATCATTGTTTTACCAATTATGTTTGCTAGTTCAGTTCCAAAAGCCCGGAGGAAAAAAGATAAGCCAGTTGTCTTAGCTAGCGACTCGTGCCGAGGGGTGGGGAATGGTTTTTAGGAGGTCTTGTCCCGGGAGTAGGGGCGGGGCAAATAAACAAAGTGCTTCGTGCAAGTGGCTTATAAAACGCAATGGCGACGCACCGCTTGCCGGACGTAAAGAGATTTTTTGTAGGAAATCCGATAAAGTTTGTTGCGGCTTGGCTGGAACAAAACAATCTTTCTAAATTAAAGTTCATATTTGAAGGTAGGTTTATTTAATAGAAATATGAAATCAAAAGAGATATACTTTA
>NC_138153.1:8787300-8819800 GCF_964199315.1 Orbicella franksi
CCAGCTCGTTCTCAGCAGTCGTTCTCAGGCATGCCACGTTAATTGAAAGAAAGAAATATTTCAAATAAACAGAATAGGCTTAAAAATCCCTACTGGGGGAAGGCAGACCAGTTGGCTATTTACAAACATGACCGAGGAGTTGAACTTGGGTCTACCGAGAAACAACTCCAGCTAAGTGGTCAGAGCGGGACTTGAACCCGTAACCTCCGATCACCTCCGGATCTCAAGTCCGGTGCACTAACGGAGTCTAGGCCTCGCTGCCTCCTTTCTGCCGGCTTCAGAGCAAAGGTCACCGAGATAAACCTTAATGACTTTAGAAAAGTATTAGCCAGCCTTAATGTAACTTGGGACATTTTGTAAATTAAATTTCTGCTTAATATAGTATTTTAAAATATTCAGTATACAGATTTGTTTCATTTTAGCCGTTAATTGTAAATATTGTACAGAATTGTAGTTTGTATTTTACAGTATATTATGTTGATTTTTTTTGTTAATTTTCTCTCGCAAAAATTAGCATGTTTAATAGCTCCCCTTAAATTCGAGAAAATCAAACAACAATAACAAAAGATGTGCCGTAAAAGTTCGTAATCAGTTAGGGGGCGTTAAGCTACATGACAATCCTTGAAGCTTGTTGGTAGTTTTCCAGTTGCCCCAACTTCCTGTGATACTGAAGACTACGGCTAATGTCCATTGAACGTTCAGTTTACAACAACGCATAAATTGATCGATTACATGATTCAATTTAGGGCTGTTCAGTTAATTAGTTAATTGATTGATTGATTGATTGATTGATTGATTGAATGATTAATGGCCCCTGTCCTCTGCGAGAATTTCAAACTTAACATATCGTTTCTTAAATAATCAATTAATTTTAACTGCTCCGCCTGTTTTCCTTTCTTGTGTATAGACAAGACGCTAAAAGAGAACAATTATGGAGCAGCTGAAGGTGAGCATATGTGCACATAGGCTGGATTTTGAGGGATTACAGAAGTGACAACTTCTCGGAGATCTGAAATCTGGACATTGTTCTTGCACCTTGACCCTCATAATTATTTACCCACTCAACCCCCAAATTCCCTAAAACAAATCGATGTACCCACCGGCTACTCCAAACGAAATCTGCCGGGATTACAACACCTGTGTGCATGAACGGCCAAATTCCCACGAAATGTTCTTGAAACTGAAGTTTTGTTGTCGTGGGCTTCATAATAGTTGAAGGTTTTCTTGACCTCTGTTGTCTTTCCTTTTGATGGTGTCCCTACGCTAAGTTGAATGGGCCATCCGTAGCACTTACTCGGTGTTATGTGACGTTACTGATGAGTCGTTCAAGAATCGACATTGGAAAACAATTGCTGGTTTACAGTGTCACGCCATTCAAAATAGACTGTCAAAATAAAAATCAAAACCGTTCAGTAGATCAAGTCCAGAATCTGGGAAATGAAAGGTAGATATGCAAAGACTCTCGCCAAGATTCTGGTCACAGCAATTTTTCTTACGCAAGATATTAGGAGAAATTTTTTACCCAAATTTATAAAGATTTGTATGGAGACGCCATGCTGGTGCCCATCCGTATGGGCACCGACATGGCGGCCGGAAACCAGCAGAAATATCTGTCACTGAGTTTTGCTACAAAAGCGTGAATTTATTCCTCGAGGAACTCTAAAACATTAAAATAATACCTTTTCTAAGACACGAACAGTTCAGATGGCCAAATTCCCCGATATGTCACTTTTTTAACCATCATGACAGCTCTCCTGGCCGTCATGTAAATGCCGCGTCACGCAAAAGCTTAGAAATTCAAGCGTAGTATATCACAAAACCAAGAACCCATTCGGAACGAAAATTTGTATGAATATTAGTTTTCAGCAGCTCTTATACATCATTAAAGTAAAATCTTGGGAAGATCAATAGTTTTGTTGTTTGAATTTTAGTGACGTCATGTGAAAACCAGCTATAGAGTCGCCTCCTCCGTCCTGATCCAATCAGAGAGTCGCTTCTAAATGGCAAAGTTGACAAAGACCAAGAGAAAATGAGGGATTACATGGCCAACTAGTTTAATTTTTAATATGGTCGATCCCCGTTATATGCATTCTTCTTCTTCAAAGATAGCAAGATCACTGCGCTGCTCTTTTGCGAACCTACCGGTGCCTGTCAATCTGGATTCATTGAGTATAAGTACATCTCTTTATTAACTTAGTTTAATTTTAAATCACTTTAGATTTTGCATTTACTGGGTTCTCCATCCGACGACTTCAGTTTCAAGATAACCATTCTTTATTGTGGCGCTTTCTCTGATGACATGGGTAATGGAAAATATCGCTCTAGCTACGCCATTGTTAGGCCAGATGGCACTTGGTCATTTGTGAAGAAACTCTCTTCCATCATTGACGTTGAGAAAAGAGAAGAAATAACGAATGACGTTGAGCGAGTTGACCTCACAGCCGCCCTACAACACACTAAATCAGTTATCAAACCTGATGTGGCTTTGATTCATTTTGTTTGTTACAAAGGAACAACAATTTACAGGTCAGATATCTATATACTGTACTTTTTCATATTAAGCAATTAGATTATGAGCTCGAGATTTCTATCGTGTGATAGTTGACGAGGGCTGCGCCCTCGTCACCTATCACGCATAGAAATCGAGAGCGAATAATCTAATTGTTTCAGTATAAACCTACTAGTCGTTCAAAACTTTATCGAAATCTTCTTCACAGACACTTCGAAAACGCCAAGAAGCGGCCGTGATTTTGTTAACAAGGGCACACTGCTACGCTACTCACCATCTATCACAGAATAGATAGTGAGTAGCGTAGCCAATCAGAGAACGGCATTCGTGATGAAACGCTAGTAGATTTACACTAAAACTGAGTAGAGGTTTTATACGGATAGATCACACGAGTTAATAAGTGGTTTTCGTTTTTGACCTTGAAATGACGAAGCAAAAATCAAAAACAAAAGTATTCGTAAAATGAAAAATCAAATGAAAAATGAAAAAATGAAAAATAGATCGATGGCACTGTTCACGTTCCCATCGGCTAAAACAAAATGAATTTTGGAATACCCCCGTGCGGGGGATGTTTAGCTTTGTAGTGGGGTATTTCAACTGTCGTGGTCGACAAGTTCTTGATAAAAAAAAATCAGTTATACTGTTTAATTGAAATTAAAACATTTTCGCATTTTTTGAATTAAACTGCACAGGTGATTGCATGCAATTGACAAGTGAGACTACATGTACAGAGACGTAAAACTATCAAATTACAACATGCTCTTGTGTGGAACTGTAGATGCTCTACTTAATTAATGGAGTACCTTCAGGCGGTCGTTTCCCGTAAATCTTTTTTCTTTATTTCTGAACGTTTTGTTTCTCATTTCATCGTTTTGTTTCTGAACGAGGGAGACGTTTTAAATAAAGGACAGCAACAAGATTCTATTTGTTATGTTTGTATCAGGAGCATATCACATGTGATATGCTCCTGGTTTGTATGTATAATTTCGCCAGTAGTGTAAATTTTTGCGGGAATTTTTTTTGCGGATCATAAAAAAACTCACAAAAATCGCAAAAATTAGAACCCGCGAAAAATGAAATGTGCATGAATAACATTTTCTTTTACTATCACAGATCACTACATCTGTTCATGCTTAACATTCGATTTTCCATCAAAGTCTTGATTGAGTCTTGATTGAAAACCACTAAGAGCAACTTTGTTTTATTTTGAAGAGCTCTAATCGATGCCTTAGACATTCCAGTGATTGGTGGATTGGCAGAATCGCGATACCTTTCTATGGATAAACTGAAAACACGTGGTGTTTTACTTGCTAACAAGAATGTTTGGATTGCTGAAGGAGTAGTGTACAACAAAGGTAACTTGTCTGTTTGTTTGCTTTTATTTTTGCCATTTACAAATGTAATAACTATGTATATTATAGGCAAGGAAACCCAGAGAAACCAATTAAGACTTATGTAAAGGACTACCTTAAATACTTAAGTCTTAGCAAAAGAATAGCTAGTTTTCACATGACGTCACTAAAATTCGAACTACAAATCTATTGATCTTCCTGAGATTTTATTTAAATGATGTATAAGAGCTGCTGAAAACTAATATTCATACAAATTTTCGCTCCGAATGGGTTCTTGGTTTTGTGATAAACTACGCTTGAATTTCTAAGCTTTTGCGTGACGCGGTATTTACATGACGGCCTAGAGAGCTGTCATGATGGTTAAAAGAGTGACTTATTTCGGAGAACTTGGCTATCTGTACAGTTCGTGTCTTAGAAAAGGTATTATTTTAATGTTTTAGAGTTCCTCGAGGGATAAATTCACGCTTTTGTAGCGAAACTCAGAGACAGATGTTTCTGTTAGTTTCCGACCCCCATGTCGGTGCCCATACGGATGGGCACCAGCATGGCGTCTCCATACAAATCTCTCTAAATTTGGGTGAAAAATTTCTCCGCATATCTCGCATAAGAAAAATTGCTGTGACCAGAATTTTGGCGAGAGTCTTTGCATATTTACCTTCTTTCATTTCCCAGATTCTGGACTTTATTTATTGACCGGTTTTGATTTTTATTTTTTTGATCTATTTTGAATTGCGTGACACTAAAAACCAGCAATAAGTATGCTGTCATCAGCATACAAAATGATCATTATTTATGATAAAAAGTAGCTAAGCAAAACTAAACGCGCGAATGCCCAACAGCAAAGGAAGGAACAAAAAATTAAAGGTAATAAATTAAAAATAAAAATAATACAAAAAATAATAAAAAGACATTAAAAAAGCGAAAAAAGCACACACAAGCAAACTGAGAGAAGTAAAATGTACTTTAATATGCCAAGAAAGATGACTTAAGTTTAGAGGTGAACACAGCAATGTTAGAGGTATTTTAAATTTCAGTGCTAATTTCATAACTAGTCTGCGCATGTTTATTTCATCCATTTCATGTATCTATATTTGTTGTTTGTTTACTTATACCAAGAAAGATGGCTAAGTTTAGAGGTGAACACAGCAATACTGGAGGCATGTTGAATTTTAGTGCTAATTTTATTACTAATATGCGCATGCTTATTTCAATCATTTCATGTATCTATATTTGTTATTTAACGTGTCCTTGTAGCACTGTCTCAATATGGTAATGTGCGCTCAGTCAACAGTTATCTTGCGATATACGTATAGCTTAGTTTTGTGTGTTGAGGGGAAAAGTGATAACTTTTCTAGCTTTTCTATAATAGATGCAACAAAGTGTGCCTTATCAGCAATGTGTTGAATAAAAAAGCACTTATCTTGTGAAATCTCCCACAATATATCAGTCTTCAGTGATTTTAACCAACTAAGCCTAAGGAGAGTCAAGATTATCTTTTCCGTCTCAGGAGATCCCTTAACAGTTGAAGAAATCAAGTACCCGTGTGTGGTGAAAGCAAGCTTAGGAGAGGACACCAAGGCAGTGTGATTGGTGAAAAACCAGGAAACATTGCATGAAGCCATTGAGCATGCACTTTCCTTTTCGGATCATGTAATTATTGAAAGGTATAACTTTGCACCTGTAAACACGCTCGTCTATTCAAGTAACGACTGTACAAGGCATTACTTGTTAACCTGTCGTGCTCTAAGGAATATTTTATATTTTAATTCTGAATTTATCTTAGCGAATATAGTAATTGTAAGTAGTAACGTTATTGTAAATAGTCGTGCGTTTCTGTCATGAGCCCCTGGCTCGGGAGATTGGGCAACCACTCCCCACGTTTACGACTTAAAATAAAGATACCTTACCTTACCTTACCTTACCTGCCAGATACTTTCACTTGGCCAGGGTATCTTTTGAATCGCTTTTGAATTGGTTGATTCTACAGGTTCATCGAGGGAAGAGAAATCCGTTGCGCTGTTTTAGAATCTGTGAAATCTGGGAAGTTGAAAGCTCTGGCGTGCATTGAGTACAATGTTTGTCAGGACGACATTAGGAAAACCGAGGTCAAATTACAGTTAAACGAAAAGGGCCTTCCCCTTGGTAAGTATTCCTCTTCGTTTGTAACTTTAACCTATAGAAAGCGAGGGACTTCATCGATGAGTTACAGTAGAGGTTGGAAATCACAAGTGCAGCAGCCTGTCGTGAGCTTGTAATTCATTTGCTTGTCACACATACAAAATATAATATATACCAGAAAGTAAAGAAGAAAAGAAGCTGAAATTACGCGTAATCTATTACCTTAAATAAAAAAAATATATATTTGAACTGAACAATGAAGAATATCAGATAAATAATGGTAAGGGGTTGCAAAAAACAGTGATATTATCTTAATGTGAAAGAAAATGAGAATTGATTAGTAGCTTTGGAGAAAGCTCTGTTTCAGTTTAACTTTGAATGATGAAATTGGTAAGTGCTTTATATCATAATCAATAGCATTCCATATCTTAGGGCCCTAAAATCGAATATTAAATTTTCTTGCTTTGGGAAGATAGTAAGACTGTTTTGCACAATGCCTGGTATTGTAACTGTGGACGGTACCTAACTTAGTGAAGAAGGACTGGAAGACAGAGGGTAACAATTGATTATGAAATTTATACATGAAAGTGGCAATGACGAAGGTAACGAGATCAGAAAATTTAATGATCTCCAGAGACTTGAATAGCTGACTAGAGTGATGATCAAAGCTAGAGAATGTCATCACCCGTGCTGCTTTTTTTTCTAAGATAAAAATTGGATTTACAGTAGACTCATAAGTATTACCCCAGGCAATCAGTCCATAAATCAGAAAAGGATATACTAAGCCATAATATAAAGTTAATAAAATTTCTTGACTTAAGCTTACTACTGAGTTTGAGAAGTTATTTTAGCCGCAAAAACTCCCAACACGTTCAATTCAAACGGACCCAACATAATGAACCTTAGAACGCTGAATAATGGTGGCCAACATGCAATGTTGAGAGTGTTTCCAGGCGGCTTTACTGCCAACTCTAATTAGTGAATTTGCCTTTTTTCCTAGGCAAGTCTCCAGCTACTAAAACGTGGTTCCTTGATCCTTTAAAGGAAGGAGAACTCATCAACCGCATTCACCAGCAAAGTTACCGAGCTTTCCGAGAGTTGGGTCCCCAAGATTTTGCAGCGTTTGATTTCCGGATAGACCGCCAAGGGAACCCATTTTTTCTGGAATGTAATTTGTTCTGTTCCTTCGGTCGTCAGAGTCTTGTGAATGTTATTGCCAAAGAGTCAGGCATCACGGACGAAAGTCTGTTCGACATGATGGTCGAGAATGCTTTGTTACGGAGAAAGAAGTAGTAGCTATTAGTTCCGTTCACGTTGTAAGGGCTGGAAATAGACATCTAATTGACCGAAACTGGGAGAGAATGAAGGCTATAATCTACGCAACGTGTTGTCATTATCAGCGGGAGGACTGGAAACTATATCTAAAAATAACTTGTGGGTTTACCCTGAGAATAAGGCATCTTACCCTTCATCCTCTCATGTTAAAAATTAAAAAAAGATAGAACTATTTGGTAAATTTCTAGAAGTAGCTCTCTAGGTAGCATCCATGTCCAATACTGTCGAGTAGAATCGTACCGAAAAGAGAAATTTCGATTCGTACGATTCACGCGAACGGAATTTTTATACCAGCTGCCTGCAGGTAAAATGGTTACCTATACCACTTGATAGCTGCGTTATTCGTTCAAGAACTTTCCTTGGTTGTTGCAGAGAAAATGACTGTTTCCCATCGTCTCCCGCTTGTTAATCTGGCAATTGTTGTTTGTTTCTGGGAATTGTTCATACGCCCCTTTTGAAAGATATCTCGTAAAAAATTGAACCACCACGAACGAATTGCGCAACTGCTGGAATGTCTGCACTTAACAGGATATGAGATTCAAGTTTAAGAACTGCACGATAAAAGAGGAATATTAGACACCCGTCGCGTTACAAATCTATTGACTACGTGGCATTGAAAAAATAACGCAGGTATAAACTGGTAATTTTCCTGTGTTATATAAGCTTATTGTCATGTAGTTAAATAAACTCATTAATGTGGCAGTGACCAACCCGAAAGCCTTGGCTACTTTGGTCACTGCGCACATTTTATTTTCTATTTATTGTAATTTTTTTTTTCTGTGTGGTTGTTATTAATATCATGTAATATTTATAGATTGATTGTTAACAATATGAAAGTAGTACAAAACAGTAAAAACAATCTAAAAGTCTAGGGTTGCCAGTGCCCTCTGTATATCATAGCAGGTAATATAAAGGGTATGAAAGAGGATGTTGTTGTTGTTTTGTTGTTGTAATCCTTTCGTAAAGCTGAAAAAATAACATAGGAAAACAAAACTAAGCAATTTAAATTTACAATGGCGTTGAAAATATTCTGTAACACTTGTTTTATCTCATATGCTCATCATAATGTCAAGCTTTACATGCCTCACTGCTGAATTCCTCCAGACAAATCCAACAAGTGGGCTTTCAGCCTGATTTGACTTTTCTTCAGGCAAAGAAGACAAATATGGGCGACTTCTTTCGACTTTACGTTGTTGCTGACTCCTCAACGAGCTTTCTCTGTTTCAGACTGCGTGCCTTTCGTTTCACAACGTTTGCAGGTACACAATGTATATGACTTCATTGCTGTAGGTAAATGTCCATGCTCTTGTAATGTGATGAGCTCCTGGAGCAGTTTTTATAATCTTTGCATGGATATGGCTTTGTTTCTGTGAGTTCGTTCACGTTGTTTATGTTATGGTGTTAATGATTTAGGTTTACACAATAGGAAACTTTATTAGGTGTAATGGTTACGTAAGATATATTAGCGGAGCTCCGGTGGCCCGAAGGGCCGCCAAGCGGAGCCTCATACTCATATAGGAGAGAAAAGGAAACCCATGAGTTGATTTTCTCATGGTCATCATGGCTAGCGGTATTGCTCGTAGGCGCGTACGCACGACGGCGGCGACGACGACGGAGTCGCGCAACATGGCTGCCATACTCCAAATAATAGGTTGACAGAGACATGCAGTCTTGGTTTACCGTGTACTTCTTTGATATTGGACATCCATGTTATATTCAATTGACACCTGTCAAAACAAGGTATCCGCTGACCAGTATCACGTGACCATATCGCGGGCTCAAGTTTACAGCTTATCGAGGTCGCGTGTTTTTTGAAAGTTGACCGCTGACCAGGTGCTGGTTTTCGATTGAATCGCGGGCTCATCTCAGGTTAACTTGCTGAAAACAGGGCAGGATTGTTCGGAAGCCGGTTAACGCTAACCAAGGATTAAAAGTTAACCGAATTTTAACTTTTTTTTCTATGCAAATGTTTTTTGGCTGCTTTGTTTTGTGTATACAGTGATTATTAAAACTCAAAACAGAAGGCCAAACAATATACAGAAAACCGCGCCGCAAAGCTACAAAACTGAAATCAAAATTCTACGTTCTCCTGGGTTATTTGGCTCTCATCAACGCGGCCCAGGAGCTACGCTTTTAGGCTGGCCTAAATCTATATATTACGTAACACATGTCCCTGAGCGGAACCTTAAATAGTCAAGTTGCATGCATGTTTGGATTATTGGAATTGTATAACTGACGTTTAGCTTAGTAAACATTAAAGTTCGGTCGGCCGTTTTATTCACGAAATAGCCTCATTATTCAGCGCTTGGACACAACAGTTTACATGGTAATGATTGGATAAAGTACCCCTTGTGATACGAATACACCTGAAAATGGGTTTATTCCCGTGTCAGCGTGTGTTCGTATATGTCTCGGTGTTCGTTCACGTGTGTGTGTTTTCTCATGTCTTTCACAGTCTGTTCGTCGGTTAAAGAACTTATCACAATGCTTGCATTTAAACGGCTTCTCCCCTGTATGAATTTTTTCATGTGATCTACGTGCTGATGAATCACTAAAACACCTATTACAATGCTGGCATGTATACGGCTTCACTCCTGTATGTGTTCGTTCATGTCTCAAACAGTTTGATTTATCCCTAAAGCTCTTATCGCAGTGCTTGCATCTACAAACTGTACACGGTGGTTTAACGCCTGTATGTATTCGTTCATGCCTCTTGCAGGCTGTTGACTGGCGAAAACGCTTATCACAATGCTTGCAGGTATACGGCTTCACTCCTGTATGTGTTCGTTCATGTCTCTCGCAATGAGTTGGTTGCCTGAAGGACTTGTCACAGTGCTTACACGTATACGGCTTCACACCCGTATGTGTCCGTTCATGTCTCTTGCAATTCGACGATTGACTGAAGCACTTGTCACAATGCTTGCACGAATAAGGCATCATTACATTGTGTGTCCATTCATTTTGCTAAGACAGTTAGCTCTGGAGTCAAAACAGATTCTGCGGTTTCCTAAGGAAATGACAACGGAAATTTGGTATGTTGTGTTGCTCTTACTACGCTAAAGAAGCGTGGCCGAGTGGTTTAGGCTCCGATTAGGGCGAATGCAGATTCAAGATCACTCGGATCATGGTGCATCAAAGCATAGCGATCAAAGGAACCGATGAATCCTTCTCAAGTATGGTCGGGTCCTTTGATCCACCATAATCAAAGTGGTCTTGGGTAGTTGATCCTGATCCAAACCATCCCCAAGAAACGCACCCTTTTAATACCTAATATTTCAGGTACGGATCCATACCACTTTTCACCCTTTTTCGGAAATCGGTCAGATTTTTCAGAATGACTTAGAAAAATTTTGCTATGTTGTCGAAATCTTCTTTCATTTTGTTTGTCGTATAAACAAATTTAATAATCATATTGCATGCAAATTTAATAATCATATTGACTGTAAGACGTCAATCATTATCAATTTGATCATTTTGCACTGGCAAATTCACTCTTCTGCACTGGTGTGGGATGAATAGACCTGTTCTCAGCTAAACATGGCCAAACAGAATCTAAAATTTGTTGTAAAACAACAAATTTTATTTACTGTTTGCATATTACTGACTGAAATAAAGGAAATGAAACAGATACTGTCATGGTTCAAAACATGTTGCAAGGTTTGAGGTGAACATAAGGTACCATTTCTACTTTCTTGCTGAACAACATGTAGTTCTATTTGGGCCAGCAGAATGACACTGCCCAATTTTGAAGGAGATATCAACATATTGACACAAAAAAAATTAACTTTAGTATTAAACATAAAATTAATTATTTAGCCTCAAGGATTTATATGTATTTTGGATAGAAGAGCAAATTCTCTTCTTGCATCTAATTGGCTCATGAACAATAGAATTAAGCAAAGGATGGGAGTCAGAAAAATACAACTGCAAACCACTTCGTTTTAGCAAAAATTCCCCATCAGTTATTAGCTTCTCTCCTGTTGTTTCATAAACAGTGGAATCAAATAGGCCTATATATCGACTTGAGTCGATTTCAAGAAATAATTTATCCACAATATGATGTTTGCCCCCAATGTGTATTTTTTTTTTATTTTGTTGAGGTTTAAATTTCATTTATTAACATAGTTTGTTAGTTAATTCATGGAAGAATCCCTAGTATGGTGCTGAGCTGCTTTTGGATACCTCTATCTCCATTGTTCCTTTTAATTTAGTTGTGTGATACACTTATTGTGGAGAAAACTGTGATAAAAGTCATGAAAGGTTTAAAATTAAATTAAAAGGCTCCCAAATTCAGTGAAATTGTACCAAGGATACTATTACTTTTTTTTACAAGAAATAATTGTATGCTTGAGTCTTAAGAAAAAGACAGTACACTCAAAGCCAGAAGGTTTTTACTTTGCTTTGAGATTTTGTTTTACACTGCAGTATGATGAATTCGTAACAGTTAAGGATTATGAGCCCAGGGGGAAGGAGGGAGAAGACACCCATGTGAAAAGGTCAGGGTTGCTTTTCACCTCTCTTTAAGGGTATAAATCATAGATTTTTGTTTCACTAAAGGGCATTCAAAACAAATGCCAAGTGCTATTTGTAGCCACCAATGTATCTTTTCAAAAAGAAAGAACAGCATTGGGTTTTGGCTCATGGAGCGAGGTAACAGTGGCTGCTTGTGACCGTGTGACATGGTGAAGGAGAATGTCTGGCCCTACACCCACATAGGGTTATGGTTGAAGAAGAAGAATGTATCTGTCAATCTTGCCCTCTAAGATATAATAAAAAACACCATAATATCCATTTTAAGTGGTATCTTTTAGGGGTCAAATACAGCTTGTGCCACACCCAGATTTGTCTCCTTTATGGGTTTAATTCAAATTTTCCAGTGAGCATCTCCAACCTTTTCACCTGGGAGTTAACCCTCTCCCCCCAGGATTGCATGGCAGTTGGCTCTGGTGCTGTTATGGCTTTATTGACCCAAACGTAGAACACAAAAGGAATTAGAGTGACATCTTATAGCGATTAGGACTTTAATGACTAAAAAAGCAAACTGAAAGTGGACAGCTCAAATTCAAGCTTACAGTTGACTCTCCATAACTCAACTCAAGGGAGGCTTAAAAAGGTTTGGGACTTCAGACTGGAGGTAAAATGTAGACTGCTGACCAGGGGTAAAATGCAGACTACAGGCTGTTGAATATTTAACTAAATCATGTTACTATTTCCATCACAGAGAGCTAACCGTAAACAGGTTAACCAGGTGGTTATTAAGGCTAACCTGAGTGATGTTCAGGCTAACCCGAGTGATATTTAGTTTAACTGGAGTGATATTCAGGCTAACTGGAGTGCAGACTTTCACTGCAGTTAGCCTGAATAATAACCCTGTTTATGGTTAGCACTCAATAATGAAAAAAAAAAAAATGACATATACTTATTAAGAAGTCTGTAGTCTGCAGTCTGCGTTTTACACTGACCTTTAAACTAATTTACTGTGCCTTTCACTAACATGTGGACTCTAAAATTCGAAGCTCAACCAACAAATGCGTTTTTCGTTACCGTCAATCAAATGTTCGGCAGCTCCTCCCAGCTTCCGACTACTGCCGAGCGCGCGGTAATCAAATCAAATCGTTGAGCACAGTTTGGACAACATAGTCGGAAGCTGGGAGGAGCCACTGAACATTTGATTGACGGTAGCGAAAAACGCATTTGTCGGTTGGGCTTTGAATTTTGGAGTCCGCATGTTATTGAAAGGCGCAGTAATGTTTTGGACTACAGTATTATTCGTTCTGGCTTAACACGTTTTGACAAATTCAAACATAGTTCGACTTATGGAGATTAAAATTATAACAAAAACCCCGAAAATTGCTTCGTTATCGGGAGGTCACTGAATGTCTGACGGAAATCCAGGGGAAATCGATTTTGGTTCGTGTTAACACGATGTTTTCAGCGAGGGTTCGAGTTCTGTATTTGGTCATCCCGACAGACGAGGTTATTTCAGGCCCTTTATTGTTATTCAGTGAGATGCATAGATCAAGATATGTTCGTACATTCTATAAATTAGCTAGACAGGAAAAGGGTATTAAATACACTCTCTTACCTTGTTAACAAACAACCACGACGTCTTTCACTAAAGGCCCAAATGCACGCCGCCATTACAACCCTTACACTGAAGCCCAGTCACTAAAGTCGAGCATAGCAGAAAGTTTGGATCGTTGGCTTGGACACATGAAGGTAGGAACGCGGGAACGGGCGAAACATGAACGCGCGAACGCCCGAGCCCCTGAACGCCAGAGCAGAGGTTACTTTGTTTTGCGACAAGAAACCATGTGGCATTACAGACAGGCTAAGAAATGCAATCTAAATAACATAGTCATGTCTCATTGACTTTCATTATAGAACTTTTAGGTTCACTATAGAAATCCGTTGTACCAGGTTAGCGCAGGCGCAAAAATCCCTTTTACGCATTTTCTCCACCCATGAAAAAATCATTTAATTCTCTGCAGAGGAAAGAGCCCATATCGCACACTAGACACTGAATAAACGATACATGTAACTAATCATCATCAGAGACCGTTTCCAGGTTAGTGGGGGCACTGAGGAAACGTCGAAACGGTGGGTAGAAAATCGGTAAACAAAAGTTGGAGAGAAAGCGAGGAGCTGCTCCTGATCTGAGGACTGAGAGACTGACTCAGTTCAAAATAGTTCCCTGTGATCATAAATGTTGGCTTCTGAGTGGGCATAGAATCGCCCAATTGCTGGTTTTCAGTGTCACGCAATTCAAAATAGATCAAAATAAAAATCAAAACCGCTCAATAGGTAAAGTCCAGAATCTGGGAAATGAAAGAAAGTAAATATGCAAAGACTCTCGCCAAAATTTAGGTCACAGCAATTTTTCTTATGCGAGATATGCGGAGAAATTTTTTACCCAAATTTATAGAGATTTGTATGGAGACGCCATGCTGGTGCCATCCATATGGGCACCAACATGGCGGCCGGAAACCAACAGAAACATCTGTCACTGAGTTTTGCTACAAAAACGTGAATATATCCCTCGAGAACTCTAAAACATTAAAATAATACTTTTTCTAAGACATGAACTGTTCAGATAGCCAAGTTCCCCGAAATAAGACACGTTTTTAAACCATCATGACAGCTCTCTAGGCCGTCACGTAAATGCCGCGTCACGCAAAAGCTTAGAAATTCAAGCGTAGCGTATCACAAAACCAAAAACCCAGTCGGAGCGAAAATTTGTATGAATATTAGTTTTCAGCTACTCTTATACATCGTTTAAGTAAAATCTCAGGAAGATCAATAGTTTTGTAGTTCGAGTTTTAGTGACGTCATGTGAAAACCAGCTATTGCTGGTTTTCAGTGTCACGCCATTCAAAATAGATCAAAATAAAAATCAAAACCGCTCAATAGATAAAGTCCAGAATCTGGAAAATGAAAGAAGGTAAACATGTAAAGAGTCTCGCCAAAATTCTGGTCACAGCAATTTTTCTTATGTGAGATATGTTGAGAAATTTTTTACCCAAATTTATAGAGATTTGTATGGAGACGCCACGCTGGTGCCCATCCGTATTGGCACCAACATGGCGGCCGGAAACTAACAGAAACATCTGTCTCTTAGTTTCGCTACATAAGCGTGAATTTATCCCTTGAGGAACTCTAAAACATTAAAATAATATTTTTTTTAAAGACATGAACTGTTCAGATAGCCAAGTTCCCCGAAATAAGTCACTTTTTTAACCATCACTACAAGCCTCTAGGTCGTCATGTAAATGCCGCGTCGTGCAAAACCTTAGAAATTCAAGCGTAGTGTATCACAAAACCAAAACCCATTCGGAGCGAAAATTTGTATGAATACTAGTATTCAGCTGCCCTTATACATCATTTAAGTAAAATCTCAGGAAGATCAATAGTTTTGTAGCTCGAATTTTAGTGACGTCATGTGAAAACCAGCTATCGGCGGGTAGCGCGTTCACAGTACGTCTTGTGTGTTCTAATAAGAAGCCTATGCTTAGCTAGCTGTTCATCATAGTCTTCCTCGTTTACCAAGATTTACTCAAAAAGTTCAAAAAGGGAAAGAAAGAGAGACTGAAACTAAGAATAAACAAGTATGTTTCCGGCCGGGCTCGAACCGGCGACCTTCCGCGTGTTAGGCGGACGTGATAACCACTACACTACGGAAACCACATGAAAAAATTTGTTGTTATCTTAGAATGCGTTCCGACATACAGATTGACAGACAGACCGACTTGTCTGACAGACGACCAGAACAACAGACCGACCGACCGACAAACCGACAGGCCGACAGAGCGACAGAGCGACAAACTGACAGACTGATTGAACGAATAAATGATTTTTTTTTTTTACAATACGAAACAGAGATACTTTCAAAAACAGCAGATATTAAATATTAGAGGAAGAAAAATAGTCTTGAATTCAACGAATCAACTGCCAGATTCAAGGAGTTGGGTCTAGCAGGAGGTAATGGATTCCTGGGTCTAGTTATTAATGCAAATCTGGCATGTTCCTCGGTAGTATACTGGTGAGTTTCCCCGCTTGTCACGCGGGAGACCGGGATTCGATGTACTTTATATGTACTTTTTCATGTACTTTATATGTACTTTTTCATCTCTTACCTTTTTTGTTTGTTTGTTTGTTTCGGGTAAAATGCCTCAGAACGCTCTTCTGATTTCTATATGTATAAGATTCAGACGGCATCACATTGGTAGAAAATAAATTACTTGGAATAAAGCAAGATGCCATAAACAGTTCGAGTGAGAAAGAAAGACAACAACAACAACAACAACAACAACAAAAATAACAACAGGACAGTTATAAAAAACTAACGATGTGAAAGAAAGACGGAAAGGAGAAAAGGATATAGCTTTCTCCAGCTGGGCTTGAAAAACCCTTCATCCTCATAGTTTTACGTAGAAATCTTGGAGCCGCGGATGGGCCGCGGGGATGTAAGTGTACATGTGCACCCGGTACGAAAATGGTTGAAAACAACTAAAATTTCTCTAGACACTACCTATGAAGAAACACACAACTGTGTAGATATAGAGAGACCTGTAGGTCAGCAGGGTCCTCATGGCAGATTATTGCAATGAAGTATGGCTCAAGCGGTAGTTTACAGAATTCGCTTAACAAAATGATTGATAAACGCCTTGAAATGAGAACGTTTAATTTACATTAATATCAGAAAAGAATAAGTGTATGGTGGGACTGGGAGAGACAGAAACGAATCGAATTTTACGGGAGTTTGCTTAACTAGGAGCCTCAATCGTAAACAATTTAAATGAAAAATTTAAACCATCGCTTTCCCCATTTCTTATTTTATTCTGATAAAGATTATCTTTGACAATTAAAATGAAAAATTAGGACCCCCCCTTCCCCAATTTTAATGATGGAAAAAATGGCGCCTTTTTGGTTTGGCGCCAGTTCATCATTGCTTCATCATTGATCATTCCGACGAAGATTGTAAGTAGAATGCTTGAGAATACGGTTAAAACTACTAGCCTCCGCTGACTAATGAAGTACGGTTCAAGCTCTAGGTTCAGTGATTGACATAGGCCTAGAAATTAGAAACGTATAATTTACATTGGTTCCGGAAAAAAAGATAATAAAGCAAAACTGTGCGTCCCCGGGTGGGCTTGAACCACCAACCTCTCGGTTAACAGCCGAACGCGCTAACCGATTGCCCCACGGAGACATTCATGAAAGCACTGTGAATTCAGTTAAAAAAAGAACCATTGCATTATTTCTTCCTCTGCTACATGTATAACAACAAAAATTTAACTAAAGAAGCTCAGGCATAGCCATTTTTCTTGGGCAATAATGTCCAGGAGGGCAAGTCGCAGTGAGGTTAACCCTATGTGAAAGTTCCTTTTTGATTTGATCTGTTAATCAGGATGAGAAAAATTTATATATTAATTGACTAACCGATCTCAAAAATAATAATGAAAACAAATATAAAGACGCGGATAAATTATTTCTAATCAAAAATATATTCAATCCTCCCCGGCGGGGAATCGAACCCCGGTCTCCCGCGTGACAGGCGGGGATACTCACCACTATACTACCGAGGATTTGGGATGACAGCATTGGACAAGATGCCCTGTTCAATTTCGAACCACTGTTTCGAAAAAATTAATTGGGGGTTTGCTGGTTTTGAAACAAACTCTACTCCAAAGAGTTCATTACCTATGAAGGAAAAAAAGAGGTAACATTACATAAAAGATTGAAGCGAGAGAAAGAGTCATAAGAGCTTTAATCAGTGTGTCAAAGGAGAGATGGGCTATGGCCTTACTTCCTATATTCCAGGCGAATTAGTATTTTTACTCAGTCACCCATGCTCCCCAAGAAGTTGTTACACAGTCCGTGACGAATAGTTTTGTCGAAGGTAGAGGTAAACTGCCATAAAAAGGAGTCTGCATAAAACGGGTGATGGGTTCTCAATTAGTTATCGGAAAAAGGTGTGAGAAAAGTCTTGCAACCAGAAACGTTTATTGAGGGCTAGTCGTCTTCAATTTGGTAGAAAATGCATTCGTTGAATACAGAAGCGTACCATGACCAGGAAAAATGGAACATCATGGTTGTAAGAAAATAGAGAAGTTAGTGAAATAAAGAGAAAAAAATATATAACAAGCCTGTTTCCGGCCGGGCTTGAACCGGCGACCTTCCGCGTGTTAGGCGGACGTGATAACCACTACACTACGGAAACCGCTGAAAGTTATGGTTCTCATTTTGGCAACATTCGGATGTAATTAAAATTTTTACTGACAAGCTGACTGACTGACTGACTGACTGACTGACCGAATGAAAGAATGAATGAATGAACGAATGAACGAATGAACGAATGAGCGAACAAACGAACGAACCAACGAATGAAGGAATGAATGAATGAACGAACGAATGAATGAATGAGTGAATAAATGACTGACCGAGTGATTTCATTTTTTTTATAAGGACCTATAAGGAGGGAAATCAGTATCAATAGGGATACACTCGAAAACAACCGACTTTATGTGAGGAATACAAATGCACTGCATCAACAAATCACCTGCAGTTTTAGGGATTTAATTCTTTTCTTTCCACGATATCACGTCTTATCCTCGGTAGTATAGTGGTGATATCCCCGCCTGTCACTCGGGAGACTGGGGTTCGATTCCGAGCCGGGAAAAAAAACAGCGTGTAAAAACAGATGAGAAATCCAAACGAGAAAAGAGTTTGCTGGCATTGAAAGTACTAGATTGAGGTTTAACGTTTATTTTGTTAAACGACAAGTTTTGAGTGGCTCTAACACAGTGCTAGGGGTGGAATTCATTGAACGTGATAAAGCTTGTGATTGGTTACCGTTGCAAGCGCAAGCCTGTGATACTTTGTGAAGTTTCCCGCGGATTTAAGCTCAGAATTTTTTTCTGATTAAGCTTGCAGACTATCATCGACTTTTTGAACCTTTGTGGTAGTTTGGGTTTTTCGTTCGTGATTTCAAAAGTAATAAAATTAATACAATCAAACTTAAACTTGACATATTTTGCAAATGTTTCGCTTTATAATGAAGCCTTGAAATAGTGCATTCATACTTCCCTGCTCGATAAGCTCGCCAGTTTTATATCTCACTTTCAATATTGACACAAACATCTTACAGTTGCCGAGTTTAAAGATTGTGTAAGATCTTGCAAAGTTTGTTTCTTTTGTTGAAAGAAATCTTCTTCTATTATTTTTTTTCCAAATACATTGCAGTCACTTATTCTCGAAAATCCTCCATGTGCGAGCCAAGCACTGGGTTGCATGTCGTTGTGTTTAGAGAACTAATTAAATTATGCATACATTCACTGAAGATAAAATAACTAATTTTAATTATATTTTTGAAAGAAACAACTTATGACCTTCGTTTGTGCCATCTCTATGTAAGCGGTGCGTCGCCATTGCGTTTGATAAACCACGTGCACGAAGCAATTTGTTTATTTGCCCTGCTCCTACTCCTGGGACAAGACCTCCTAAAACAATTCCTCACCCCCCGGACGTAAAGAGAATTTTTGTAGGAAAGCAATATGAAATCAAAAGAGACTACTTTAATAATTATCGAGTACCTGTATAATTGAGTAAAATGTTTGTCAGTTAGTCCTATGATCATATAAAATCGGCAGCTCTTGATTTAACTTTTTAAGAAAGTCAGATTTTTTTGGAATAGCTTTTTATACGACTTTTATAAGTAGTATACAACAGAGAGTTCTGCGACCGGGACACATGGACACAGTGACGTCACAATACCCCAAAGGTTGACGTCATCAAAAATGATGACATCATAATCTAAATATAGAATAGTGACATCATCGGGATGGAGGGGTGTAGGGTTCCTTTGGAGGTGTTACGTCATAATTTCACAATAGGTAGAATGATGTAATAGAATTATTTTTAGTAACAGAAGTCATGTGATTTTCTCATTATAAAGAGGTCAAATTTTAGGAATATATTAGTAAGCTTAACATGGGTCTCACTCTCTCTGCTCGTCGAATACGATTTAACACCTACCGCTTACTGGCTAGAAATCTGATCACTCCTAACAGTGAAATAGTTTTGCTGAAAGAAGCATTTTGTGGTCTACCAGATACCAAGCGTTCCAAGTTAAAGAACCCTCATTCTGAAGAACCCCTGCCCAATTCGGCCCATTATTGAGTATAGAACAGGAAGAAATACATTTCAGCAGGGTAATTTAGTAACAGAATAAAATATACTTTATTTCTAGTACGTGTACTTCATTTTCCGACCTAAGAAACATTAATTATGTATAGGCGACAAGGAAATTGCTTTTCCGTGTTTGGACCGTCAATTTGTATTTTCACTTTAAATAGACGCTAAGCAGAAAAGAAATTTCCTTTGGACATGATTACTACCGGCTTTAGCACCTTGGGCCAAAGTCTATATGAATCTCGGTTGCACCTTATACGCCTCAGTCATTAAAAAATCTCTGATTGCGAATAAATCGATTTCTATTTGGTCTGTAAACTTAATAGACAGAACAAAACAACTCTGCTTGTTCAAATGCAATAGAGTTTTCCATTGCTTCTTTGTTATTGCAAAATAATCTCCCTGGGGTCATTAACGCCTAAAGTTATGCAAGTAGACAAGACTGAGAAAATGAAGGAATAAATGTTTTCAAACTGAGACGCTTATTGCAATCAACTACTCTTTAACTATTTACAACTCTCAGAGCTCTAACTTGTGAAGTGATCATTACAAAGTCCTACAGTTTGTTCTTTTTATCCGGTCATGATCAAGTACACTGAAGCATACTTTGTACTCAGAAGCCTTTTCGATAATTCTGTTTACACTGGCTGCGAAGTTATTAGTCGTTTATTTCAATGAAACTTCTCAAACGTAAGAACGTGAGAAAAGTAAGGGGGATCTTTTTATTTCATTTCATATTACTCTCTTGGTTAATAAAGCTATATTGTTTAATTTTCTTCCTTTGATAGATTACCTTTTGCGTGTAAGATTTGTTTTGCATTCGGCCTTTTCGGCTGCTTTTTCTCCTAAAAGTAATTAAATTAGCTCAAACTTACGTGAATTGACCAAGAATAACAAAATCTTCAATTGATCATCATGCCTTGTCGAGGGTTTACCTGATTATCCATCACCTCAAGCATGAATCTATCCAATTTAAATGCAATTATAAACTCACGTTTCTGTTAATTCGGTTTTGTTTGGCAAAGGAAACAACTTTGTTTTTTTAACCACTTAACTGTCAATTAATTAAACCATGTCTGGATAAAATTACGGCGAGAAAAATAACTTTGACGGCTAGTCCAGTTTGTTGCGTGCGATGACGGGACAAAATCATTGTTTATACCCGATCCATCAAACGCTTTTTATAGTTGTTTCAATGCAAACGAGGAATACGAGAGGCGTTTTTATTCAAATTCTTATGACCCGTACCCTGGATTCCGTTACTGGCAGCAATTTGAAGAGATGGCTTCAGGGAGACAATCTTTTTCGATCGCTAGTGGTGCAAGCAACAGCACAAACGTAAGCAAAAGCTGCTCGTCCAATTTCACAAGTTGCTAGCTTGACTTATAAACCATCGGGAGATTGATGATCATTGATCGACGTAAAATCACACACGTTGGTATAAACAGCAGAGTGCCAATTAGTGTGAAAATGTATGGTGTCGCGTGATGATAATTTCCCATTTTCATGATCTGTTTGTGATTTGAAGTATTCGGCAGATTTCTTCCAGTGCTTGAAGTATAAGTGGAATGGATGGTTATGGCGATGGGTGGGCGACTTTGCTGAGAAGAGGGCTGTGGTAATCGTTGGTGCTGGTGTTATAACCGGGTATTATAATTACAATCGGCGATTATCATAATCGGCTTGGAGGCGTAAAAACTTTATATGTCACCAGGAGCCATAATCGGGGAAGGAGACCGTAAGTCTTGGGATCCGCGCGCACCTATGATATGGGACATATGGTGTTCTATTTTTAGAACAAATTGCGCTATCCTGACGTCATATATCCGGGCGGATCCACGCACATGTCGGGGGCTCTCGCGTGGATGTTGTCACGTTGCGTGATCAAATGGTGAGAGTTGAGAGACCTTGAAAGATTATCTTGCGTATTTTTCACAGCGATGGCAGGGAATAAGGCAGGGAATACGAACCAGGGCGCTTATATGTAGTTTTATGCTCTGAGCTAACGGAAAAGGTGGGTTTTTCAGTGTCGAAAACAAGACTTTAATCTCCCGGTGGGAATGAATAATAAGATCTGCTCGCGCTAGTTGTAAGCTTACACGTATGTTTTTGCGTTTGTTCTAACTTAAGAATATAGCAAGAAAACTCTCTACTCTGGTATCGAGTTAATTTGTGAGTTTCTCAGACAATGGTTAATCATAACCAAAACCTGTTTTGATAGTTTCTTATTGTTTCTGCTTGTTTGGTGAGTTTGCAAAAGTTTTTGAAAGGAAAGTCTGACGCGTACAATTAGCTCATTTGCATAGTGCAGCTCGTGCACTTTCAAGTCCGAGTCGGTGTTTTCAATTGTCAACAAATCTTGACAAAGATTTCTTTCGTTATCTTTTGTGCTGAGATGCTGCAACAAATTTCACGAACGCAAAAAGGCTACTAACATCATGTGTGTTTCTTCAACATAAACATAGTGAAGTTTTACACTGCAAAAATGAAAATAGACAAGGAGTTTTGATAACTCGATCTACAAAATCGAAATCGTTATTCGAAGTTGATTAAAGAAAGCGTCATCGTAACTTTGCTGATTATTTCTGCTTTATTCGCATATTTTCAGCTTAGCTTTTAATATGTTCTCAAACATTTATCAATCTTAAACGTATTCAAAAACTACAGAGTTATTGTTTGAGTTCGATGTACGCTTTCACACGAAAGTGCGGCGGAAGTAAATTTGTCATGTTTACTGACTGTACAAAACAAGCATCAGCGGGCACTCTCATTCATCGACAACAGAGAATTTACTGAATTTTTACACGAATAAAACTGAGCAGTATCTACGGACGTAAAGTTATTGGGCCTTGATGAAACATCAAGCGTTGCTTACAATTGAGGCGAAACTCAAACTAGCAATTATTTTGTTTTACTTTTCGGTCGCGATAGACTGGCAAATTTCTCGCAAGCGTGTGGCAAGAGGAGTAGGAAACTATGAAGTCCTGAAGCTCTGCTATGTCTAAACATATCCAGCTGGTTTTTTGCTGCGTAATGGGAAGCTGTTAATTTTCAACATATGTGAAATTTAAAGTGGAGTAATGTTCAGCTCATGTAAAAGAAGCATCCGTCGGAACACAACTTGGTCAGCAATATATATCTAAGCTTAAAGCGGAACATACCTAAATTCGACACTATCTTACTTCACTCAAACTGGAGCAGCTTACGACGAAAATACTCAAGCAAAATTCCAATAGACGTAAACGCGCTGAGTTGTGGGCTAAAAACATGAAAAATTTCGGGAATTTCGGACGCCATTCCCCCCGCGCGACATCCGCAAAAATCCTCGCAGCATGTACGCGCGTGTACCGCAGGCGATGGCGCAATTTGTTCTAAAAATAGAATTATTGTCCCATATCATGGGGACAACCCCAATACTAGAAATGGCGCGCGCTTACGGTCTCCGTCCCCGATTATGGCTCCTGATGTCACATCACACAAAACTGGATCTTTGGCTCGAAGATCTATAGTAATGAGTTGTGGTAATAGTTCTAACAAAGCAGAGATATTAATGTGACGTAAATTGTTATCTCGTAGTAAAATCGAAGTGTACTTCTCAACCCTTGTCTGTGAATCTGGTTCGGATGACATACAGTCGATAATCTACTTCTCGAAGCAAGCGTTTGTACCGCATAGAATAGCTAGTAGGATGAGTATGGATAAAGACATCTTGTATTCTGGAAAATCCTTGAGAAATTCGAGATTTCCTTTACCGTGAAATTATTAACTGACCTATCATCTTTACTATTAATTTTTCGTAAGATAAGAAAAAATATCTCTCGAATGACACGCGCGCGCTTTCGTCTCGGGATCCCACGCGTGCTATCAGAGAAAAGTACAAGTGTGATTTGGTGCCCTAGGAGCCTTTTCTGCCCGTTGCACCCTATAAATTTAGCGAAGGAAACAAATTTCTTCAGTTTGAATCCAACTTTCGTACCGTAAACACGAAGAAAGTCAAGTGCAAGCACAGTGTCCGACTCCTGGATGTGGCTCAAAATTTTTAGTTCGATTAGCAAACCACTGAAGTCAAGTACACGAATTGACAGACATTGAGCGAAAATATTGGCTACAGTTTGCTAAGTTACAAACAACCAACATGGTTCGTGTTTATGAGAAAGAGGCTGAACCTAAGACTGCTTGGGAATAGGCTCTAAATTTGAAGCATACAGTTCAATCAATTATTTAAAAATATGGACCCAAGACTTAAACATCCCTTCCGGCAATTGTCGCAGGACGAACCTGTTGTGGTAAAAGTCAGTTTGTAAAACGTTTACTTGAATCGGGGAAGGATCTCATCGACGGAGCTCCTGAAAACGTCATTTGGCGGTACGGTATTTACCAACCTACCTACGATGATATGTTGGGTATGTTGATATCTACTCCAAACATCAACTTCGTCGAAGGAGTTCCTAGCGAGTTAGAATCTATGATTGATCCCTCCATCAGAAATTTGGTAGTCATCGACGATTTAATGTAGGAACTCAGTAACGATCAGCGAATTACCAATCTGTTCACGAAAAGTTGCCATCACTGCAATTTGAGCGTGATATTTATACTACAAAACATCTTTTCACCGAGGAAAGGAATTGAGGGATACCAGTTTGAACTGTCATTACTTGTATTTCTATTTTTAGACGCTCGCATTTTTCATCAAAATTCCAGGTATTGCACCATCTCTTTAAGAACTTTGTTTAGCGATGACGTTATTCTTTTCAAAAGCTTTGACTGAGAAACTTATCTTTGAAAAAGTATTATTATTTTACACAAAGTGCATTTTATGCGATGCTTCAGCATTCCCGCCTGTCACTGGAAATGTCACAAACATCTAGAAAGTCACAAATAGGAAAGCGGCGCAACTTCTTAAGGTATAATTATAGTCGAATTAAGCATTTGCATTATCATATCCTCAAGTAAACCAATCAAGTGTTAACACGTTACAACATGATTTATAACAACATTTACTGCATACCAGAGCAAAACGTAGTTAACAATGTTCTCGAGCTCTAAAGGACTATGGTGAAACAAATGAACGGAAACGTGACAATCAGATGTAATCTTACGCAATAAAACAATAGTTACACCCAGTCGACTCCGCTGGATTTTCTACATATTGATTAAAAGTGTTAGATAGTGATATAAAGTTCGCATCGCCCCAGGGAATCAGCCATTGCCCAGAATTGAATCTATCGGAACGTGAATTCATGCAAAGAACCTCTCAACTTTGATTTTGGCATCATTCGAGTAAAAGATGCCTGTGAGTATCATGATCAGGTAAAATTCCACTCTTGTAAGAATCAAATTTTTCTTTCATTACTTTCTCTCGATTAATCGTTACATTGCAGTTTTTGATCACTTCTTTCAGTTCTCATTACTTATCTCTAGAAAGTGTGTTGGTTATATAAGGAGAGATTAGATGTGGATTACTCCTGGGACCTACGTAATCACATGTAAAAGTAAATAAACAGTGGAATGAAAAACTGGATTACTGTGTGTTCGCATACCAAAGACGCCCCGGACAAAACCGAATTAACAGAAACGTGAGTTTGTAATTGCATTTAAATTGGATAGATTCATGCTTCAGTTGATGGATAATCAGGTAAACACTCGACAAGGTATGATGATAAAATGAAGTTTTTTTTTTATTCTTGGTCAATTCACGTAAGTATGAGCTAATTTAATTACTTTTAGGAGAAAAAGCAGCCGAAAAGGCCGAATGCAAAACAAATCTTACACGCAAAAGGTAATCTATCAAAGGAAGAAAATTAAACAATATAGCTTTATGTCGAGGAAAAGGTTGTTGTTATTCATCGTGGTAGATGCAATAATAAAGTGTATTATCGTTTGTCTCACGATGTAGTCACTAGAGATGTAGATCGCGACGTTTCGACTGCTTACTGCTAGTCTTCTTCAGGCGATAAGGTCGACTGATTGCACGGTATCATTTATATCACAAAGGTCGGCTGTGAGATCTGCAAGTTCGGCCGCCAGTTCCAACCAGAGGCGCACGCAGAGTCGCTGAACTAGCATCCATGAGATTCCTGAGGGAAAGAATCAGACTGACGCAGAGAGCCAAGGCAGATACGAAGAAAGAAGCCGAATCAACAGCACGGAGCATAACATTTGCTCTTTCTGCGGATGACGCTGCAGAGGTACTCGACAAGGTTAAATCCACTACCCAGCGAGTCTTTAATACCACCAAAGACCGTCAACAGCGCAAGTTTGAGAAACTTTTGCGAGAGAAACAGTCTTCTGTTTCTCCTACAACTTTTGTTGACAAAACAAAGTGGGTTATCAACTTGTCATCCAGGACCCTTAACGAAGCTGAGGTGTCCTTACTGAAGAAAGATCTAAATTTCGCCGTGACTCCTACGAGCGTCCCAGCCACCGAGATCATCGCCAAGATTGAGTCAGCAGTCAGGCCACTAGATGCGGAGCGAGCAGACACAGTCAGGAGATCCGTCAACACCATCCTTCAACAGGCACAACCACCCACGCCCAACATCACGAAGGAACAGCAGGAGGCTCTTAAAAGCCTAAAAGAGGACAACTCCATCATGGTCCTTCCGGCTGATAAAGGTCGCGCCAGCGTAATCCTGGACGCTGACACATACCACGCAAAAATGTCAGCGCTAATTGATTCCGGACCGTACCAGCTGCTCAACAAAGATCCGACAGACCGCTTGACCCGGAAGCTATCTGAGAAGCTGCTAACCCTGAGACGGAGTGGACACATATCAGAGGCGGTTTATAATAAGATCAGACCCCGACACAAACAACCACCTAGGATCTATGGTTTGCCGAAGATCCACAAGGCCGACACACCGCTTAGGCCAATTGTGTCGTGTGTCAACACCTTTGCATACGACCTGTCTGCTTTCTTGGCTAACGTATTATCTCCTCTTGCAGGTAACTCGGACTTCACAGTGAAGAACTCAACTGACTTCACCTCCGCCATCGCCAGTGAAGAGATCCAGGACCACGAGATCATGGTGTCTTTCGACGTAGAGTCACTGTTTACCAACGTACCGATCGAGGGCGCCGTACAAGCCGCGCTACAAAAAATGGAGAACGACGCAGACCTGGCTGACCGCACGACACTTACACCAGTTCAAATCGCGGACCTCTTGAATTTCGTATTAAGATCTACGTACTTCCAGTACAACGGATCGATTTACGAACAACGAGACGGCACAGCCATGGGGAGCCCTGTATCCGCGGTTATTGCTAATCTCTACATGGAGATATTTGAAGAACAAGCAATACAGTCCGCACCTTGCAAGCCTAAGATCTGGAAACGCTACGTAGATGATACTTTCACCATCCTGGATCGGGATAGAGTTGACGTCTTCCTCAACACCTGAACAGTCAACAACCATCAATCCGTTTCACCATGGAGATCGAGAACAACAACAAGATCGCCTTTCTCGACACGTCAGTTTACAGAGAACCTGATGGACGCCTTACCACCAGTGTCTACAGGAAACCAACACATACTGAGCAGTACTTAGCGTATGATTCACACCATCCTCAGTCAGTAAAGCGCGGTATTGTGAAGTGTTTGTACGACCGGGCTAAACGTCTCGTCACCAAACCATCAGTAATCGCTGGAGAGAAGGAACATCTGTCATCTGTACTTGTTTCTCACGGATATCCCTCCTCTTTTGTACAGAAGATCACAAAGGCACGAACAACCCCAAGAAGAGAGCCTGTCGCGGACTTTAAATCCACCGCCGTTTTACCTTATGTCCAAGGAGTTTCGGAGTCTCTCCGCCGCTGCCTAGAACAGCAAGACATTCGCACCGTCTTTAAGTCCGACACGACACTTCGGTCACACTTAGTGCGACCAAAGGACACCATCAACCCGGCTAAACAAGATGGTGTTGTCTACAGGATTCCCTGTGAGTGCGGCAAAGTCTACATCGGGGAAACAGGGAGATCTATGCAGGAGAGGATCAAAGAACACGACAGGGATATACGACTCGCCCGTACCCAGACCTCCGCCGTTTCTGAACACACCCACGAGACCGGCCACTATCCTATCTGGAATGAGGTCAAGTTTATTGATCGAGATCTTCACTGGTACACACGTAAGATCAAGGAAGCTATTCACATAAGACTTCACCCTAACAACATCAACAGGGATAGTGGAATTGAAATTCCTGAAGCATGGATACCCACGATCAAGAAACACAACAACAGGAGAACGGTACAACAGCGGACCACTGAGGGAACAGCTACTCGCCGGAACAATGGAACAATAGGAGGATCGAAATGCACCAATCACAGCCGACCTTTGTGATATAAATGATACCGTGCAATCAGTCGACCTTATCGCCTGAAGAAGACTAGCAGTAAGCAGTCGAAACGTCGCGATCTACATCTCTAGTGACTACATCGTGAGACAAACGATAATACACTTTATTAATGTAGCTTTATTAACCAAGAGAGTAATATGAAATGAAATAAAAAGATCCCCCTTACTTTTCTCACGTTCTTACGTTTGAGAAGTTTCATTGAAATAAACGACTAATAACTTCGCAGCCAGTGTAAACAGAATTATCGAAAAGGCTTCTGAGTACAAAGTATGCTTCAGTGTACTTGATCATGACCGGATAAAAAGAACAAACTGTAGGACTTTGTAATGATCACTTGACACGTTAGAGCTCTGAGAGTTGTAAATAGTTAAAGAGTAGTTGATTGCAATAAACGTCTTTGAAAAACATTTGTTCCTTCATTTTCTCAGTCTTGTCTACTTGCATAACTTGTCTACTTGCAAACTAAATAATTAGTTTTAAATTAGTCACACTATTCATAGCATATCGTTTAATTTATATTACTCATATGGTTTGTTAGGCGCATTTGATCATATTCACATGTTAATTTGCGCCTTAGAAATATTAAATATTATTATTATTATTATTATTATTATTATTATTATTATAACTTTAGGCGTTAATGACCCCAGGGAGATTATTTTGCAATAACAAAGAAGCAATGGAAAACTCTATTGCATTTGAACAAGCAGAGTTGTTTTGTTCTGTCTATTAAGTTTACAGACCAAATAGAAATCGATTTATTCGCAATCAGAGATTTTTTTAATGACTGAGGCGTATAAGGTGCAACCGAGATTCATATAGACTTTGGCCCAAGGCGCTAAAGCCGGTAGTAATCATGTCCAAAGGAAATTTCTTTTCTGCTTAGCGTCTATTTAAAGTGAAAATACAAATTGACGGTCCAAACACGGAAAAGCAATTTCCTTGTCGCCTATACATAATTAATGTTTCTTAGGTCGGAAAATGAAGTACACGTACTAGAAATAAAGTATATTTTATTCTGTTACTAAATTACCCTGCTGAAATGTATTTCTTCCTATTCTATACTCAAAAATGGGCCGAATTGGGCAGGGGTTCTTCAGAATGAGGGTTCTTTAACTTGGAACGCTTGGTATCTGGTAGACCACAAAATGCTTCTTTCAGCAAAACTATTTCACTGTTAGGAGTGATCAGATTTCTAGCCAGTAAGCGGTAGGTGTTAAATCGTATTCGACGAGCAGAGAGAGTGAGACCCATGTTAAGCTTACTAATATATTCCTAAAATTTGACCTCTTTATAATAAGAAAATCACATGACTTCTGTTACTAAAAATAATTCTATTACATCATTCTACTTATTTTGAAATTATGACGTAACACCTCCAAAGACACCCTACACCACTCCATCCCGATGATTAGATTATGATGTCATCATTTTTGATGACGTCAACCTTTGGGGTATTGTGACGTCACTGCGTCCATGTATCCCGGTCGCAGAACTCTCTGTTGATACTACTTTTATATTGAAAATATTCATTTGCTTAAGAAACGCTTCGAAACATTATATATAATTCAGTATTCTCTTTACTTTTTGGAAAGTCAATGTTGTATGGAATATAAATCAGTTCTTTTTTCAGTATATGGTATATATATATTACTATACGTAGTATCCTTCTTTCAATAAGCTCAAGAAAAGCGTTGCGTTCTTGATAAAACGTCTGTTTTTGCTATTGTATGTACAACAATCAATTAATATTGCCGGCGTTGCGACGTTCCGACGTTCCGGTGTTCCAGCATTCCAGCGTTCCAGCGTTTCGGAGTTCTTGGTTTCAGTACAAGCCCTACATTACCCTATCACGACGCGGTCGGGTGGTCGTGCGTAATGACTCGAGAAATTATGCGCAGCAAAAATGCGCTATGCAGTTGAATGGAATCATCTTAAATACTAAGCTGTGGTGTACCATTATTTCTGGCCAAGAGAGCCTCTACATTTCTATACTACTTTTTTGTTATAATTTGTTACTTTGGAACCTGATTTCAGTGGGCATCAAAATCTTTACTTGGCTCGCTCTTTTCTTGGTATGCACGTGACATCATCAATTTCTAAAATTTAAAACCAAAGAGCCACCAAAGTTTTTATCTTCATCAGGCATAAGAGGGGGTAAGTTTATATCTGTTGACGACTTTTCAGCTCAATAGTTTGCTTCGTCTGAAAACAAGCACATTTTGAATTTCAGAGTGCGGTGCATGACATAACGCTATGAATGCATTTGTCGAAAAAATATATACTTATCTCGTGATATATAGCCTTTTTAGAAGTTAAAGTATTAGGAAAAGAGCTTATTTAAATGTTTGTTTGATCAGGTCAGATAATCAGTCGCCTAGATAGCCAAAGTAAGTTCCAGATGTTTTTTACACTATTTTCTGGCCGCCATGTTGGTGTACCACTGACGTGGTAAACCAACATGGCGGCTCCATACTGGGCTCTGTAAATTTGTGCAACATACGTATATGCGACGAATATTTGAAGTTTGGGGAAACGTACAGACCTTAAACTTGGAGAAGTGTCTTCTTTATTTATCTAATATCGTTACTTAATATCGTTTGAAAAATATTGTTTATAAAACACACTTTTACCGTCAATCCTAAATTCTCTGTTATTCCATATAATATATCTATATTCGCCATCACAATCAACAAGGTCTCGTTATTCTGACCACCATAATAACAATTCATAATAGAAATCAGGTAGAATATTTAATTTATCAACAGCATAGTTACAATTAAATACAAACAATCCCCCGTGACTACTTAAGAGATCATTAAGATAAAGTTTCCAAAAGCTGCTACGGCTATCATCAATTATTCTTTTTAACCAACTCAACCTTAATGCTTTAACCATGTTTTCATAATCTACCATGTTGATACCGCCAGAATCGTTGGGCGCACAAGTGGAGCGTCTAGTAACCTTATCTTTTCCATTCCATAGGAAATGAAACACCAGAGAATTAAATTCCTTTATAATTTCAGGTGGAGTAGTTAACACAGAACTCGGGTATATCATTTTTGAAAGCAAAAAGGCCTTGATAATCGTTACTTTACCATGGATGGACAGCCCTCTGACTTTCGAAAGGTTAATCACATTTTTGATTTTCTTTAATCTTTGTTTAAAATTTTTTTTCTGAACGGACAGCTTGATATCATAAGTTATATGAATCCCTAAGAATTTAATACAGGTTTGCCATTTAACTCCGAATGGTTGATCTTCACAAGTCTTAAGAGAACCAATCCACATTGCTTCGGTCTTTTTAACATTCAGTTTTAAACCAGAAGCCTTCTCAAACTCTTCAAGTAAACTAAAAAGTGCGTTAGTGGAGTTCAAATCCGATAAAACAGCTGTTGTATCGTCAGCTTCAGTCTTTTAGCAATAACTTTAGAGGCAATTTTTGTATCAACATTTAGCAGGGAAATTGGTCGCCAATTTTTAAGATCACAACGGTCTTGATCTTTTTTCTCAATCAGTGTAATTACGGCCTGTCTCTGCGATGGACTCATTTCTCCTTTTATAAAAGACTCATTGAAAGATTCCACTAAAAGTTCTCCAACCGAGTTCCAGAAAGTTTGATAAAATTATAGCAGCAATCCATCGTTCCTAGGAGTCTTATTTAAAGCAAAACAACTCAAGACCTTCGAGCATTCATCTAAGGTAATAACTCCTTCACCAAACTGTCTATAATCTCCTGAAAGTTTGGTATTGGAAGATCGTTATAATTAAAGGAGGCTTCCATTTGTTGTGCATAAACACGGTGAGATTTATACAAACTTTCGAAGAACTCCTTTTCAGCATGTAAAATTTCGAAAGGGTCTGAAGTAATAACGCCACTCAGCCGAAGTTTCCGAACGTGTTTCTTAACATGATTTCGTTCTCCAAGTTAAGAAAATACCTAGAGTTCTTTTCTCCATGTTCATGCCAGCGTGCTCTGGATCTTACAATTATACCTTCCACTTTTTCTCCGTACATTTTTTCCATTCTTTCTTTCTGGACATTTAAAGTCACCAAATTTTCCTCCGATGGATCATTTTGAAAAACTAAATGCGCGTTCTGAAATTGTTCGTTTAGTTGTTGCTCTTCTCTTCGTCTTTGCT
>NC_138153.1:8832300-8874800 GCF_964199315.1 Orbicella franksi
ATGCGGGCCCCACCGGCCATCAAGAAAAAGAAAAAATTCTTCAGTAATTTACCAATCATCAGTATCAATTAAACGACTTATATAATCAGCTTGCTGATTCGAAGTGCGAGGGATCCACTGCACTTCTAAATGAATCCCCGATCGAATACAAATATCAAAAATCCTTTGGGCCATCTTATGCAAACCTAATTTCATGCTGCCCACTTCAACAATCTTAGCAGCTGCTTGGCTATCAGTAAACCACTTAACGTGTGATCCTTCCAACACTGAGGCAAATGATTGCAATGAAAACTCAATAACAGACAACTCCCTCCACATTGAACTTTGAACTCTCTCGTTCTCCGACCACATTTTGTGGCACACAAAATCATTGTTAAAGTCAATAATTGCTCCACCTCCGGTAGCACTGGCATCCGAATATACAAAATAACTAGGATCTTTACTTACAAAGCAATACCTAGAGTTGATATTAACCATATTTTCCTTCCAAAAATACAGTTCTTCTTTGCAGTAATCGTCGAGACGGAATATAGAATCCCAGTTATCTTTGCACAAGGTGGACAAGACACAATGTGTGGTCATTATCCTGCCAATGTTACCAACTACAGGCCCGGTGGAAATAATTTGACCTGTGAAGGAGGCCAACTCTCTGGCAGACACTTTGAAATTGGCTTCAATAATATGATCAATTGTATTGATGACCTTAAGAATTCTTCTTTCTACAATTTATAAAGTACCCAGTGCAGAATTCCAGGTTATACCCAACCAGTCCAATACTTGGGTGAGTTCCCATACCGATTTGTCTTCGTTAACGACACAACCCGCGTTATACAAATCCCCCCTTACAGCTAGGGCCTTACTGCGACAACTTTCTCTATCCTGAACAATCGCCCAACCATCGTCCAAGAAGATGGCTATACAAAGACCCTGTATTCTCCAATACTTTTCTAAAGGCTTCAAAACCTTTGTGAAAACGTAAGGGGCAGAGGAAAGACCGAACGGGAGCACAGTGCAAACATAAAATACTTCATTAATGGAATCAAACGCCCGCCATGAAAACCCCAGAAAAGTTTGGTGCTCTTGCGCAATGTCGATATGGTGATAACCGCTTTTTAAATCAAAGGAAAACATGTACGCGTCTTTCGCAAAATAAGCCATAGCAATTTTCCAGTCCTCGTACTTAACGCTTTGTTTAATTAATGACTTATTGACATGGCGCAAATCAAGAATTAACCTCTTTTTACCGCATGGCTGTATAGAAAATGACAAGGGATTTACAACAAAAGGCTGCTCATTAACCATACGCACCCGACCAGAGTTAACAAGCTCAAGAACAGCTTGGTCCACAAAATCAGCATGAAGTCGAGCTGACTTATTATTTCTTAGCTTTACGGCCAACGGAAAACTGATGAACGGCAGCCTGTAGCCGTTTTCAATAATAGACAAAATAAAATCCGGAGCACCTATAGATCTCCAGAAACCTAAATTATTCTTCAAATTACCCATAACACTTAATGAATGTCCGCTTTCAAGTTCGTAATTCTGTGTAATTTGATCTACCTGCGCCAAGTCATCTTCATTGCTTTGGTTGAGTTGATTGGCCTGCGTTTGGCTTGTTGTAGGAGATTCCAGGGCAAGAATTGTAGCTAGGGGACTGGTAACTTCCCGGCCAGAACAGTCCTTGGCCCAGTGTCCAAATTTGCCGCATTTGAAACAGCGAAAGAAGTCGCCAGAAGCGTCTCTACGGCCTGAAAGATAAAAGCAATGACGAAACCTGTAGTAAACGGGAGGTGGGGGGCGTAAACCAGAAAGATGAATAAACTGTATGGAACCGCGAGCGTGAATGGTACTTAAGAGACAGCGGAGAGTATAAATACTAATAACTGGCCAATCAGGACATCCATGCAAAACAGAGTGCACAATAGTGGGTGCGGCAGGTGTGAGACGAAAACAACCGCGACTAATTACTTGGAATAACAGCGGAAAAGGCATATCTCGGGACTTCTGGTTGTCACGTGACATTTTTGTGACTAAAAGCATGTATGAAAGCATCTTTCATGCATGAAATGAAATTAGGTTACGCGCGAGAAACAAAGTACTGAAGGGTAACGAACACACACACTCACACCCGCGACCTTTGGTAAGTTTGGTTACCTTATTTTAGGTGAAAGGTTACACTATTTTGTATTTGACGTTGGTTTAGAATTTCTGCGATATTCAGAGTCGTTTTAAACTTCTCTTGCATGCTATCGCTCTGTATTGCATAACAGTAATTTTCATTGTCCTTTCCGTCGACCGCTCTTTCTAGCTAACACAGGGAAATAAATCCATTTAGTATTTTACTAGTAACAAAAACCGGCCCATTTCCCTCGGTGGTAAAGTAGTGTATGTATCAACCATAAATCCCTTTGTTTGTACAAGAGTCAATCGTGGCGTCGAGGCATAAGGAATAAAAAAGCAGAGATACTTAGAGGAGAGCGCACGCGGCAGCATGGCGTACGGACGCAACTTCTAACGCTCCGCCAAGTATGGGCGCTCATGTCAGTTCTCAAAGCGAGTAACAGTTAAATCAATTACCGATTGCTTATTTCAAGTTCAGGAAATGCAAAATATCTAATTTATGGCAAGGAAGAGAAACAAAAAAAGAAAACAGAGAGGATCAAATTCTTCGACTCACAGCGAATCCGACACGATGAACGAAGAAGAAGTCCACGAAGACATCAAAAGCTCTATCGACTCTTTAATCAAAGCGATGGAAGCCGGCTTCGCCAGCTTACGTGCCGACTTCGACAAACTCAGACAGGAATTTAAACATGAGATTGAAGTGATGAAAAGCGAAGTAACATCGTTGAAAGAAAGCGTGAGTTTTACACAAAGCGAGGTGGAGACGCTGAAGGAAAAGTCGAAGGAAAACACGAAGGAAAACACGAAGGACATGAAGGATGGTCTGGAAAATCTCAGAATGAAAGTAGCACAGCTGGAAAAGAAATTGGAATCCGCAATAGAAGAAAACATCAAGCTAGAACAGTACACCCGACGAGAAAACCTACGTTTCAACAATATCACAGAGCTCGAAGGCGAGGATTGCAAAGCTCTGATTTGCGGTGTAATTCAGAACGAAATGGGCTTGGATGCGTCGAACATAAAATTCCACGCAGTTCACAGGGTGGGTAAGAAAATCGAGAACAGATGCAGACCCGTCATCGCCCGCTTTATCAGCCGTGAAGACAGGAACGAAATCTGGAGCAAAAGAGGTAAGATAAAGCATTCAGAAAACTACCCTGATGCCTACATTACCGAAGATTTCGCGAAGGCGATACAAGATGAAAGAAAAGTATTAATCAAGGCGATGATGATGGCAAGGGAAACCCAAGAGCATCCAAACGCGAAGGTAGTTGGACGATGTCTTCTAATAAATAACGAAAAATACGATTATAAGAATATCCCAGCCTACTTAAATTAATTTCCTCCTTTCCCTCTTCTCTCTAAGTAACTATTATTAAAAAAAAAAAAAAAAGCGTATGCAAATTGATCGCAAAGACTAATGAGTTGACCCATCTACCTATTATTATGATTACGACAGTCAACTCTGCTGGGACTCAAACTGACAATGGAACCTTTTTACGTGTGCTTTTATATGTGCTTTTTGTCGCCTTTTCTTGCATGTATTTTGTTTGTTTAAAAACACAAACATCATGTTCTGCTATAATAACCAAAATAACATTAGCTTACTTTTTCTGCATGGTTTTTCTTCCAATGTTTTCTCCTCTGTTTTGTTTACGGATCTTAAAATAGGTTCTCTTAATGTGAGAGGAATCGGGGAAAGACTAAAAAGACGGGAAATGTTTGATTGGCTCAGAAGGAAAAAGTTTTCAATTTACATGCTTCAAGAAGTACACTGCTCAGAAATAACAATCCCTGTATGGTCTGCTGAATGGGGATACAAAACAATTTTTAGCTGCTGCACCAGTGCTAAAGGAGGCGTCGCTATTCTATTCAATAACAACTTTGATTTTCAACTTGAACGAACATACGTGGATCCCAACGGCAGATTTATTATCTGCGATATCACAACAGATAAAAAATGTGTAACCATAGCCACACTCTATGCGCCTAATGAGGACGATCCTAACTTCTTTTCGAATTTTTTTGACCATCTAAATGATTTTGAGTGCGACGATGTAATAATTGGAGGGGACTTCAATTTGGTTTTGAACCTGGATGTAGATAAAAAGGGCGGAATCGCTAGAACACTTGCAGAATCGGTTAAAACATTAAAAGAGCTTTGTGCCGAACTTGATTTAGTGGACGCATGGCGAATCCTAAACCCGGACAACCGCAGATATACGTGGCGGCGCAAACGCCCAGAAATTCAATGTCGTTTGGATTTCTTTCTTGTCACGCAAAACTTAATGTGTAATGTTAAATCTGCTAATATCGCCACTGGATACAAAACAGACCACTCTCTAATAGAAATCATGATCGCCACTCACTCAAATGAAAGAGGCCCGAGTTTTTGGAAACTTAATACCTCGCTCCTATCAGAAATTGATTATATAAACCAAATACGAGCTACAATCAAAGATACTCAGGAAAGTTACAAAAATGATTGTTTCGTCAACGATGCCCTTATGTGGGAAATGACAAAACTAAAAATTAGAGAACAGTCTCTAAAATATTCAACAATTAAAAATGCAAAAATATCACGTTATGAAGGAGAACTTGAAAAGGAAATTAATAATTTGCAACGCTTAGTTGAATCCAACAATATTGAGGACGAGGATAAGAAAGACACTCTGCACGCTTTAAACGCAAAAAAATTAGAATTAGAAGAAATAATTGAGCACCGAACAAAAGGTTCAATCTTGCGAGCTAGATGCCGATGGCAAAATGAAGGTTAAAAGAATACAAAATACTTTTTAAACCTAGAAAAACGGCATTACAAACAAGGGACAATAAGCCAATTAAAATTAGATAATGAAAACTTTGTCAGTACAGACAAAGAAATTCTGAATGAGCGCGAAAACTTCTACAAACGCCTTTATAGTTCAAACAAGTGTTCTCAAAATGAACTGACAAATAGTGTCTTCTTCGGTTCGCAAACGGAGAAAAAACTAAACCTAACTGAACAAAAAGGCTGTGAAGGTTTACTAAATAAAGCGGAATGTCTAAAAGCACTTAAGGATATGGAATGCAACAAGACCCCGGGCTCTGACGGTTTACCGGCCGAATTTGACAAAGTCTTTTGGAATGATATCTCTGACCTTTTCTTAAATTCGATAAACTACGCTTATCGTATCGGTCAGCTTTCAGTAACTCAAAGGAGAGGTATTATAAAACTCATACCAAAAAAAGACGCAGAACTCAACTTAATAAAAAACTGGCGCCCGATATCTCTTCTTAACTGCGATTACAAAATAGCAGCTAAAGCTATTGCTAACAGATTCAAACAGGTTATTCCAAATATTATTAGCCATGACCAAACCGGCTTTCTTAAAGGCAGATTTATTGGAGAAAACATTCGACTCATCGATGGTAGTATCAAGCATACAGCCGCGAAGAACATTCCAGGACTCCTACTCTTTCTCGACTTTGAAAAGGCTTTTGACACGGTAGAGTGGTCTTTTTTGCAAAAAACCTTACAACATTACAACTTTGGACAATCTGCTATAAACTGGATCAGGCTTTTTTATCATAACACAGAAAGCTGCATTCTCAACAATGGCTGGTCTAGCAATTTTTTCAAACTCGAAAGGGGGGTAAGACAAGGCTGCCCTCTGTCTCCGTATCTGTTTATTCTCGGTGTAGAAATATCAGCCGAAACAATAAGGAAAAATAAAAACATTAAGGGCATAACAATAAGCGAACAAGAAGTAAAGATTAGTCAATATGCAGATGACACTACCCTTGTTTTAGACGGATCACCCACCTCTCTAACAACCTCCTTACAAATATTAGACCTCTTCAGCGAAGTTTCTGGTCTTCGATTGAATAGCAAGAAAACTGAAGCTCTGTGGATCGGTGCCAATGTTGGAAACGAAACACATCTCAGCCCTGATAAAGAGTTTAAATGGGTAAAAGATAAGGTTAAGGCTCTAGGGGTATGGCTCTCCACCAACCGCGAAACCACCATAGACGCTAATTACAGCGAAAAACTAAGCAAAATCAGAAATAGCTTAAGCTGCTGGGAGCTGTGTCGTTTAACTCTACTAGGCAAAATTACAGTCCTAAAAAGTCTGATTGCCTCTCAACTGGTCTACATCTTGTCTCCTCTGCCATCCAACCACAGTGCTATTGCAGAAATAAATAACATTTTCTTCAATTTTCTATGGGATGGCAAGGGGGACAAGATAAAGCGCGACATAATGATCAACGACCACGAGAATGGAGGGCTAAAGATGATTGATATCAAACTTTTTAACAAAGCCCTTAAATCAAGTTGGGTAAAAAAATATCTAGATCCGGAAAATCAAGGTAAATGGAAACTTTTGCTTGATTCTGAATTACGAAGTCTCGGTGGTGTCGAAATTTTTCGTGCCAACCTCAATAAGCAAGATCTGTTAAAAATTATCAAAACAACAGACACCTTCAGAAATACTCCATATCTGGGCAGAAATCTCACTTGAAACCAGTATCTCCTCTATCGATCAGCTAAAGGCGCAAAGTCTATGGCATAACTCCCTTATACGTGTTGGTAACAAACCTATATGCTATCGTTCATGGTCTGTAAAGGGAGTTAAAAAAGTGGGCCATTTGATGAATGATGCGAACAGTTTCCTATCTTTTTCTGATTTTACAGAACTCTACAACATAAAAACAAACTTTCTTACTTTTCAAGGCATGTTATCAGCTGTTAAGGCCTTACAAAAAAGCAGTGAAGCTAACTTCAACAACTGCAACACTGCTTACGAATCTGTTTTTGATATCTTCCAAAAGGCGACAAAACCAAACAGACTAACGTATAAAATCCTTAAGAGCAAAAAACAAAAGAACCCAGTTGAGGTCCAAAGAAAGTGGGTCACAAAATGCGTGCCTGAAACACCAGACGATATCGACTGGAAGGCAGTTTACAAAACACCCTTTCTATGTACAAAAATCTCTAAATTGATCGTGTTCCAATTTAAGCTACTACACAGAAGACTAGCGACCAACATTTTTCTTACCAAAATAAATCTCAAGGGTAACAAGCAGTGTACTTTTTGTAAAAAGGATAAAGAGACTCTCATCCACTTATTTTGGACTTGTGATATATCCAACTTTTTTTGGCAAGAATTTAAACAATGGTTAATTAATCGTGGAGAACTTTCGGAAACTTTTAATCTGTCGCCATACATCGTACTAGGGCTTAAGCCAAACGATAACAAAAAACTAAACTTCTTTTTCTTGGTCGCTAGATATTGTGTATGGATATGCAAAATACGCAACACCTCTCCGGAGATAAAAAGCTTTCCCCTCTTCCTCTCACATTACAATACAGGGATCCCCTCCCCTTAACTCTTTTATGGAAAAAACTATGCTAAATCACTACACGTATCTGCTTTATATTTTCTTTAACTTAGTTTAAGGATATTTCGATGTTTGTCTTTATTGTCTTTTTTTTTTCTCCTGTATATAATTATGTAAACATAGTGGTTATTGTATTATAAAAGTCTTGTAAGTCCTGTAGGTATTGTGTCTTTGTAAGTATTGTAAATGTTATGCAATATCAATAAAAAAAAAAAAAAAGAGAAACTTACATGATACATAACCGCGGAGGGATGAATAAATGATTTTATTGTTTCCTTGTTTCGGGTTCCCTAAACTTAACTTAAACTTCGGTTCTTTGTCAGAAAATTTCGTAAAGGTCGAGACACCAAATGGTAGCCAGCAAAAAAAAAGGTTATCCTAATAGTAGCTGTTCTGTTGGTAAGCAACTATCATTTGCTTACCTAATTAAAGGATGCGATCCTTTGGAATGATCTGGGTCAGGATCAATGATCCAAGATCACTCCAATCAAGTGGTGCATCCAATACGCAACGACGGCGAATAATCCGACAGACTTATTACGACAGAAACGTTTCAAAATGTTCAAATGTTGTTTTTATAGTGGACAATGCGCTTGGCTATACCCAGCTCGTTCTCAGCAGTCGTTCTCAGGCATGCCACGTTAATTGAAAGAAAGAAATATTTCAAATAAACATAATAGGCTTAAAAATCCCAACTGGCGGGAGGCAGACCAGTTGGCTATTTACAAACATGACCGAGGAGTTTGAACTTGGGTTACATACTGTCAGAGCTGGACTTGAACGCGAGACCTCCGGATTTCAAGTCAGGTGCCTTAACCTCTCGGCCTTGCTGCCTCCCTTCTGCCGGCTTCAGTGCAAATGTCACAGAGATTTAATTTCCATGTAAATAACTATATACCTATATGAATGCAAGTGCATTTGGATACTGCATTGATCCTTACGGGCAATATATCAAAATTCTCTTAAAATTGCGGGAACCTTCAGGCGAATACGATTTGAAAGAATGTCCAAATATCTCAAGCTTTTAAAGTAGTGTAAATTGTATAATAATTCAATATTAATCACCCGAGCTTTCATACGATTACTTAGCTATTCATGGTGACTGAGAAAATTAAATTGGCCTGCCCAAGCAAATCAGAATTAATGAAGCAGTTTTCTCAGTCATATGAAAAGCGTGCGGTTGCAAAGAAAGGGTTAAATCAGCGTGTTGAAGCCTAATCAGAACTAACTGTAGTAACTTGCATTGGTGCAGCGCAGCCGAGAATGGACTGCAACCACTAACTACAGCTCACTAGTATTAAATCTGATATCATTTAAAGCTACTTAAATGAAGACTATTAACTCCGAGCAAACTATAGTTAACGGTGTTGCAGTGACCAAAGCCATAATTGGTTTTGTGGTGCAGTCAAACAACAATAACAAAAAGAGTACCGTAAAAGTTTGTTCGGAGTTTTCCAGTTGCCCTAACTTCCTGTGACACTGAAGACTAAGGATAATGTCCATTGAACGTTCTGTTTACTACAACACATATAAAATTGATCGATTACATGATTCAATTGAGGGCCGTTCAATTAAGTAGTTAATTGATTGATTGATTAATGGGCCCCTGTCCTATGCGGGAATTTTAAACTTAACATATATATCGTTTTGTAATTAACCAATAAATTTTAACTGCTCCGCCTGTTTTCCTTTCTTGCGTGTAGACAGGACGCTAAAAGAGAACCATTATGGAGCAGCTGAAGGTAAGCATATGTGCATATCGGCTAAATTTTGAGGAATTAGAGATGTGACAACTTCTCGGAGATCTGAAATCTAGATATTGTTCTTGCACCCTGACCCTCATAATTATTTACCCTCTCAACTCCCATTCTCTAAAACAAATTGATGTACCCACCGGCTACTCCAAACGAAAATCTACCGCGATTACAACACCTGTGTGCACGAATTGACAAATTCCCGCAAATTTTCTTGAAACTGAAGTTTTGTTGTCGTGGGCTTCATACTTAGTTGAAGGTTTTCTTGGCCTCTGTTGTCTTCCTTTTAATGGCGTCCCTATGCTAATCAGAATGTGCCATCCGAAGCACTTACTTGGTGTTATGTGACGTCACTGATGAGTCGTTTAAGAATCGAGAATGGAAAACAATAGAGTCGCCTCCTCCCTCCTAATCCAATCAGACAGTCGCTTGTCAATAATGGCAAACTTGACAAAGACGTATTTGTAAGAAATATTTAGCTTCTTTTAGAAATAACATCCTAGTTAAGTCGCTTTCATTTCGGGAAATCACATTCATTCCGTATCCGTGATTGGGAGACTTTGTTTTACGGAGTGTTTACTTTGTAACAGTTTGTACATGATTCTACATGACATCTGGGAGGCGCAGTGGCCTCATGGTTAGTGCGGTCGTTCCCAGAGCAAGCGGTCCAGGTTCGAGCCCTGGCCGGGGACACTGTGTTGTGTTCTTGGGCAAGACACTTAATTCTCACAGTGCCTCTCTCCACCCAGGAGTATAAATGGGTACCGGCGAATTGTTGGGGAAACCTAACAAATTACGGGGGAGTGACCTGCGATGGACTAGCATCCCATCCAGTGGGAGTAGAAATACTCCTCGCCGCTTCATGCTACGGAAACCGGGATAAGCTCCGGTAGCTATGAGCCATTCGGCCCCAAGGCTTCACTTTTTTTTCCACACTACATGACGTCTCCATGTAAACCAAACCTCACGGGCCCCTTAGCAACAAGGGCCAAGTTATTTAGAAGTTCGATGAGGTCAAAACCTATTGGTAATTCCAAAATATCTTTACTTGTACGATAAAGGCCGTTGTCAGCTCCCAGTTACATATCTTTCCATATCTTTCGATCTTGTCTTATCCGGTCGCCGGACTCTTTTGCGCGGTCACTTTTACCGCCCATCAAAGTGGTGACTGTAGGCGCGAAAGGTTTGTTTCTCTTACGGAAAGATCCGGAGTCAGTTTTACCTTTAATTTACCTCAAAATTCCGGAAATTTTGGTTAAAATGTAAATGAGAAGACAGTTTTGTATTCGGAAATTACCAAGCTGAGCTGTGCCTGGTGGACTGAGCTCCTCTGGACTCTGTACGTGGCTTCCATAATAGTTAACCCGGCGGCCGGGATCAGCGCTAATCGTGCTTCGAACAACTACGCCCAGTACGTAATACAGTGGTTTGCTGTGTAGCCACAAGTTCTATATTTATTTTTTTGTCTGTTTGGCTTTTTACTTGATAGACTATTTATATGTGACTGTTATATGGATTGTTCTTCTTCAAAGATAGCAAGATCACTGCGCTGCTGTTTGGCGAACCTACCGGTGCCTGTCAATCTGGATTCATTGAGTAGATATCTCTTTATTAACGCTTAGTTTAATTTTAAATCCCTTTAGATTTTGCATTTATTGGGTTCTCCATCCGACGACTTCAGTTTCAACATAACCATTCTTTATTGTGGCGCTTTCTCTGATGACATGGGTAATGGAAAATATCGCTCTAGCTACGCCATTGTTAGGCCAGATGGCACTTGGTCATTTGTGAAGAAACTCTCTTCCATCATTGACGTTGAAAAACGAGAAGAAATAAAGAATGACGTTGAAAGAGTTGACCTCACAGCCGCCCTACAACGTATTAAATCAGTTATCAAACCTGATGTGGCTTTGATCCATTTTGTTTGTTACAAAGGAACAACAATTTACAGGTCAGATATCTATATACTGTATTTTTTCACATAATTGAATAGGTGTTTTATACATCACACGAGTTAATAAGTGATTTTCGTTTGACCTTGAAATGACGAGGCACAAATTAAAAAGAAAAATATCGGTAAAATGCGTTTTTTAAGGACAAATGAAAAATAGATTGATGGCACTGTTCTACGTCTCAACGTTCCCATAGGCTAAAACGAAATGACCTTTGCAATAACCCCATACAGGGGATGTTTAGCTTTGTAGTGGGGTATTTCAACTGTCGTGGTCGACAAGTTCTTGATAAAAAAGTCCGTTAAAGCATTTTCAATTTAATTACTGTTTTGTTAGATTGGCCTGTCCTATTTTTAAATTCTGACTTTTCATTTACCGTCTGGCACTTCGGGAGATTATTTTCGCGAGTCGGCTATTTTTTTGTACTTTGCGTAAACAAATTTTTGCGATTGTAAAAGGCTAGTTTTTCTTGCTGGGTACTAATTTTTGCGATTTTCGCGTTTAATTGAAATTACAACATTTTCGCATTTTTTAAAATTAAACTGCGTGCAATTCACAATTGAGACAACATGCATAGAGATGTAAAACACAGTAATCCAGTAATCAGTGTCACAATCAAAATTACAGCGTGCACTTGTGTGAAATTGTAGATGCTCTACTTAATGGAGTACCTTCAGACGACCTTTCCTATAAACCTTTTTTCTTTATTTCTGAACGTTTCGTTTCTCATTTCATTGTTTTGTTTTTGAATGAAAGAGACGTTTTAAATAACTGACAGTAACAAGATTCTATTTGTTATGCTTGTATGTATAATTTCACCAACGGAGTAAATTTTTGCGGAGAAAATGTTTGCGGGAATTATTTTTTGTGGGAACTTTTGTTTTGCTGATCGTAAAAAAACTCGCAAAAATCGCAAAAGTTAGAACCCGCAAAAATTTAGTTCTCACTAATTATTTTATGTGCATCAATAACATATTTTTTTGTTATCGCGGATCACTACATCTGTCATACTTTACATTCAATTTTCCATCAAAGTCTTGATTGAGTCTTGCTTGAAAACCACTAACAGCCACTTCGTTCTATTTTGAAGAGCTCTATTCGATGCCTTAGACATTCCAGTGATTGGTGGATTGGCAGAATCGCGATACCTTTCCATGAATAAACTTAAAACACGTGGTGTTTTACTTGCTAATAAGAATGTTTGGATTGCTGAAGGAATAGTGTACAACAAAGGTAACTTGTCTGTTTGTTTGCTTTTATTTTTGCCATTTATAAATATAATAACAATGTATATCATAGGCAAGGAAACCCAGAGAAACCAACTAAGGTTTGTGTAAAGGACTACCTTAAATACTTAAGTCTTAACAAGAGAATAAATATGCTGTCATCGGCACACAAAACGATCATTATTTACGATAAAAGGTAGTTACTGCGCTTTTCAATAACATGCGGACTCTTAAATTCAAAGCTGAATCGACAAATGCGTTTTTCGCTACCGTCAATCAAATGTTCGGGGGCTCCTCCCAGCTTCCGACTACTGCCGAGCGCGCGGTAATCAAATCGTTGAGCACAGTTCAGACAACGCCAGTGCTCGGCAGTAGTTGGAAGCTGGGAGGGGCCGCCGAACATTTGATTGACGGTAGCGAAAAACGCATTTGTCGGTTGAGCTTTGGATTTCAAGAGTCCGCATGTTATTGAAAAGCGCAGTAAGCAAAACTAAACGGGCGAATGCGCAAAAGCAAAGGAAGGAAAAAAAATAAATTCAAATAATAATAGTAATAATAATAATAATAATAGTAATAGTTTTTCTATGTAATAGTAATAATAATAATAATAATTTAAAAAAGCGAAAAAAGCACACCCAAGCACGCTAAGAGAAGTAAAATATACTTATACCAAGAAACATGACGTAAGTTTGTTTATTTCATCCATTTCGTGTATCTATATTTGTTATTTGCTTACTTATACCAAGAAAGATGGTTTAAGTTTAGAGGTGAACATAGCAATACTGGAGGCATGTTGAATTTCAGTGCTAATAACCCTTTTCACGGTTAATTTTTTCATTTGCATTATTACAATGGAATCCAACGTGGATGCGAGGCAATTTCGGGCTAAAACTACAAAATAGCCCGAAATTGCCTCAAATACATGCCAGATTTTATTGTAATGCAAATGAGCAAAGGTAACCGTGAAAAGGGCTATTTCATTACTAATATGTGCATGTTTATTCCAACCATTTCATGTATCGATAGTTGTTATTTAACGTGGCTTTATAACACTGTCTCAATATGGTAATGTGCACTCAGTCAACAGTTATCTTGCGATATACGTATAGCTGAGGGGAAAAATGACAACTTTTCAAGCTTTTCTATAATAAACTCAACAAAGTTTGTCTTATCAGCAATGTGTTGAATAAAAAAGCTCTTGCTAAATCTCGCACAATATATCAATCTTGATTGCAGCCAACTAAGCCTAAGGTGAGCCTCCTTAAGGTTCAGTGTCAAGAATGAGCAACAATGACAAATTATCTTTTCCGTCTCAGGAGATGCCTTAACACTTGAAGAAATCAAGTACCCATGTGTGGTGAAAGCAAGCTTAGGAGAGGACACCAGGGCAGTGCGATTGGTGAAAAACCAGGAGACACTGCATGAAGCCATTGAGCATGCACTTTCCTATTCGGATCACGTAATTATTGAAAGGTATAAATTTGCATTTGGAAACAGGCTTGTCTGTTCAAGTATCGAATCTGCAAGGCATTACCTGTTAACCTGCCAGATACCTTCGCTTGGTACTTTTTGAATCGCTATTTCACAGAATGTTGGTTGATTTTACAGGTTCATCGAGGGAAGAGAGATTCGTTGCGCTGTTTTAGAATCAGTGAAAACTGGGAAGTTGAAAGCTTTGGCGTGCATTGAGTACGATGTTTGTCAGGACGACATTAGGAAAACCGAGGTCAAATATCAGTTAAACGGAGAGGGCCTTCCCATTGGTAAGTATACCTCTTTCGCTTGTAACTTTAACCTATAGAAAGTGAGGGACTTCATCGATGAGTTACAGTGGAGGTTGGAAATCACAAGGGCAGCAACCTCTCGTAAGCTTGTAATTCTTTTGCCTGTTAGAGGCTGTTATTGTTTTAGGGCTAGGGGCATTGTTTCTCCTTCACAGTTGTGCTTTTCTTAGTTTTAACTTGATGAATTATGAATGAGTTTGAGAAGTTATTTTAGCTGCCAAAAACTCCCAACACGTTCAATTCAAACGGACCCAGCATGATGAACGCTGAATAATGGTGGCCAATATGCAATGTTGAGAGTGTTTCCCTGCGGCTTTACTGCCAACTCTAATTAGTAAATTTGTTTTTTTTCTAGGCAAGTCTCCAGCTGCTAAAACGTGGTTCCTTGATCCTTTAAAGGAAGGAGAACTCATCAACCGCATTCACCAGGAAAGTTACCGAGCTTTCCGGGAGTTGGGTTTCCAAGATTTTGCAGCGTTTGATTTTCGGATAGACCGCGAAGGGAACCCATTTTTTCTGGAATGTAATTTGTTCTGTTCCTTCGGTCGTCAGAGTCTTGTGAATGTTATTGCCAAAGAGTCAGGCATCACGGACGAATGTCTGTTCGACATGATGGTCGAGAATGCTTTGTTACGGAGAAAGAAGTAGTAGCTATTAGTTCCGTTCACGTTGTAAGGGCTGGAAATAGACATCTAATTGACCGAAACTGGGAGAGAATGAAGGGTATAATCTACGCGACGTGTTGTCATTATCAACGGGAGGACTGGAAACTATATCTAAAATAACTTGTGGGTTTACCCTGAGAATAAGGCATCTTACCCTTCATCCTCTCCTGTTAAAAATTAAAAAAAGATAGAACTATTTGGTAAATTTCTAGAAGTAGCTCTCTAGGTAGCATCCATGTCCAATACTGTCGAGTAGAATCGTTCCGAAAAGAGAAATTTCGATTCGTACGATTCACGCGAACGGAATTTTTATACCATCAGCCTGCAGGTAAAATGGTTACCTATACCACTTGATAGCTGCGTTATTCGTTCAAGAACTTTCCTTGGTTGTTGCAGAGAAAATGACTGTTTCCCATCGTTTCCCGCTTGTTAATCTGGCAATTGTTGTTTGTTTCTGGGAATTGTTCATACGTCCCTTTTGAAAGATATCTCGTAAAAAATTGAACCGCCACGAACGAATTGCGCAACTGCTGGAATGTCTGCACTTAACAGGATATGAGATTCAAGTTTAAGCACTGCACGACAAAAGAGGAATATTAGACACCCGTCGCGTTACAAATCTATTGACTACGTGGCATTGAAAAAAATAACGCAGGTATAAACTGGTATTTTTCCTGTGTTCTATAAGCTTATTGTCATGTAGTTTTATAAGCTCATTAATGTGGCAGTGACCAACCCGAAAGCCTTGGCTACTTTGGTCACTTCGCACATTTTATTTTCTATTTATTGTAAATTTTTTTTTCTGTGTGGTTGTTATTAATATCATGTAATATTTATAGATTGATTGTTAACAATATGAAAGTAGTGCAAAACAATAAAAACAATCTGAAAATCTAGGGTTGCCAGTGCCCTCTGTATATCATAGCAGGTAATATAAAGGGTATGAAAGAGGATGTTTTTGTTGTTTTGTTGTTGTAATCCTTTCGTAAAGCTGAAAAAATAACATAGGAAAACAAAACTAAGCAATTTAATTTACCATGGCGTTGAAAATATTCTGTAACACTCGTTTTATCTCATATGCTCATCATAATGTTGGTCTTTACATGCCTCACTGCTGAATTCCTCCAGACAAATCCAACAAGTGGGCTTTCAGCCTGATTTGACTTTTCTTCAGGCAAAGAAGACAAATATGGGCGACTTCTTTCGACTTTACGTTGTTGCTGACTCCTCAACGAACTTTCTCTGTTTCAAACTGCGTGCCTTTCGTTTCACAACGTTTGCAGGTACACAATGTATATGACTTCATTGCTGTAGGTAAATGTCCATGCTCTTGCAATGTGATGAGCTCCTGGAGCAGTTTTTATAATCTTTGCATGCATATGGCTTTGTTTCTGTGAGTTCGTTCACGTTGTTTATGTTATGGTGTTAATGAATTAGGTTTACACAATAGGAAACTTTATTAAGTGTAATGGTTACGTAAGATATATTACTTAACACATGTCCATGAGCGGAACCTTAAATAGTCAAGTTGCATGCATGTTTGGATTATTGGAATTGTATAACTTAAGTTTAGCTTAGTAAACATTAAAGTTCGGTCGGCCGTTTTATTCACGAAGTAGCCTCATTATTCAGCGCTTGGACACAACAGTTTACACGGTAATGATTGGATAAAGTACCTCTTGTGATACGAATACACCTGAAAATGGGTTTATTCCCGTGTCAGCGTGTGTTCGTATATGTCTCGGTGTTCGTTCACGTGTATGTGTTTTCTCATGTCTTTTACAGTTTGTTAGTCGGTTAAAGAACTTACCACAATGCTTGCATTTAAACGGCTTCTCCCCTGTATGAATTTTTTCATGTGATCTACGTGCTGATGAATCACTAAAACACCTATTACAATGCTGGCATGTATACGGCTTCACTCCTGTATGTGTTCGTTCGTGTCTCAAACAGTTTGATTTATCCCTAAAGCTCTTATCGCAGTGCTTGCATCTACAAACTGTACACGGCGGTTTAACTCCTGTATGTGTTCGTTCATGCCTCTTGGAGGCTGTTGACTGGCGAAAACGCTTATCACAATGCTTGCAGGTATACGGCTTCACTCTTGTATGTGTTCGTTCATGTCTCTCGCAATGAGTTGGTTGCCTGAAGGACTTGTCACAGTGCTTACAAGTATACGGCTTCACACCTGTATGCGTCCGTTCATGTCTCTTGCAATTCGACGATTGGCTGAAGCACTTGTCACAATGCTTGCACGAATAAGGCATCATTACATTGTGTGTCCATTCATTTTGCTAAGACAGTTAGCTCTGGAGTCAAAATGGAAGATTCTGCGGTTTCCTAAGGAAATGACAACGGAAATTTGGTATGTTGTGTTGCTCTTAGTGCGTTAAGGAAGCGTGGCCGAGTGGTTTAGGCTCCGATCAGGGCGAATCCAGATTCAAGATCACTCGGATCATGGTGCATCAAAGCATAGTTAGTAACTAACTATGATCAAAGCATAGCGATCAAAGGAACCGATGAATCCTTCTCAAGTGTGGTCGGGTCCTTTGATCCACCATAATCAAAGTGGTCTTGGGTAGTTGATCCTGATCCAAACCATCCCCAAGAAACGCACCCTAAGTAATATTTCAGGCGCGGGTCCATACCACTTTCCACCGTTCTTTGGAAATCGGTCAGATTTTTCAGAATGCTATGATGCTGAAATCTTGCCTCATTTTGTTTGTCTTATGAACAAATTTAATAATCATATTGCATGTAAATTTAATAATCATATTGACTGTAAGCAGTCAATCATTATCAATTTGATCATTTTGCACTGACAAATTCACTCTTCTGCACTGGTGTGGGATGAATAGACCTGTTCTCAGCTAAACATGGCCAAACAGAATCTAAAATTTGTTGTTAAACAACAAATTTCATTTACTGTTTGCATATTACTGACTGAAATGAAGGAAATGAAACAGATACTGTCATGGTTCAAAACATGTTGCAAGGTTTGGGGTGAACATAAGGTACCATTTCTACTTTCTTGCTGATCCACATGTAGTTCTACTTGGGCCAGCAGAATGACACTGCCCAATTTTGAAGGAGATATCAACATATCGACACAAAAAAATTGACTTAAGTATTAAACATAAAATAAATTATTTGGCCCCAAGGATTTATATGTATTTTAGATAGAAAAACAAATTCTCTTCTTGCATCTAATTGGCTCATGAACAATAGAATTAAGCACTTCGTTTTTGCAAAAATTCCCCATCAGTTATCAGCTTCTCTCCTGTTGTTTCATAAACAGTGGAATCAAATAGGCCTATATATCTACACTTGAGTCGATTTCAAGAAATAATTTATCCACAATACGATGTTTGCTCCTCAGTGTGTATTTTTTTTTAGTTTGTCGAGGTTTAAATTTCATTTATTAACTTAGTTTGTTAGTTAATTCATGGAAGAATCCCTAGTATGGTGCTGAGCTGCTTTTGGATACCTCTATCTCCATTGTTCCTTTTAATTTAGTTGCATGATACACTTGTTGTGGAGAAAACTGTGATAAAAGTCATGAAAGGTTTAAAATTAAATTAAAAGGCTCCCAAATTCAGTGAAATTGTGCCAAGGATACTATTACTTCTTTTTAGGACAAATAATTGTCTGCTTAATTCTTACGAAAAAAGACAGTACACTCAAAGCCAGAAGGTTTTTACTTTGCTTTGAGATTTTGTTTTACACTGCAGTATGATAAATTCGTAACAGTTAAGGATTATGAGCCCAGGGGGGAGGAGGGAGAAGACACCCATGTGAAAAGGTCAGGGATGCTTTTCACCTCTCTTTAAGGGTATAAATCATAGATTTTTGTTTCACTAAAGGGCATTCAAAACAAATGCTAAGTGCTATTTGTAGCCACCAATGTATCTGTTAATCTTGCCCTCTAAGATATTATAAAAAACACCATAATATCCATTTTACGTGATATCTTTTAGGGGTCAAATACAGCTTGTGCCACACCCAGATTTGTCTCCTTTATGGGTTTAATTCAAATTTTCCGGTGAGCATCTTCAACCTTTTCACCTGGGAGTTAACCCCCTCCCCCCAGGATTGCATGGCAGTTGGTTCTGGTGCTGTTATGGCTTTATTGACCCAAACGTACAACACAAAAGGAATTAGAGTAACATCTTATAGCAATTAGGACTTAAATGACTAAAAAAGCAGAGTGAAAGTGGACAGCTCAAATTCAAGCTTACAGTTGACTCTCCATAACTCAACCTTTTAGGGAGGCTTAAAAAGGTTTGAGACTTCAGACCGGAGGTAAAATGTAGACTGCTGACCAGGGGTAAAATGCAAACTGCAGGCTGTTGAATATTTAACTAAATCATGCTACTATTTCCATCACAGAGAGCTAACCGTAAACAGGCTAACCAGGTTGTTATTCAGGCTAACCTGAGTGATGTTCAGGCTAACCGGAGTGATATTCAGTTTAATCGGAGTGATATTCAGGCTAACTGGAGTGCAGACTTTCACTGCAAGTAGCCTGAATAATAACCCTGTTTATGGTTAGCACTTAGCACTCAATAATAGAAAAAAATATGTCATATACTTATTAAGAAGTCTGTAGTCTGCAGTCTGCATTTTACCCTCAGTCTGCAATTTTCCCCCGGTCTGCAGTCTGCTTTTACACTGACCTTTAAACTAATTTACTGCGCCTTTCAATGACATGTGGACTCTAAAATTCAAAGCTCAACCAACAAATGCGTTTTTCGCTACCGTCAATTAAATGTTCGGCAGCTCCTCCCAGCTTCCGACTACTGCCGAGTGCGCAGTAATCAAATCAAATCGTTAAGTACAGTTGAAACAACATAGTCGGAAGCTGGGAGGAGCCGCCGAACATTTGATTGACGGTGGCGAAAAACGCATTTGTCGGTTGAGCTTTGAATTTTGGAGTCCGCATGTTATTGAAAGGCGCAGTAATGTTTTGGACTACAGTATTATTCGTTCTGACTTTACACGTTTTGACAAATTCAAACATAGTTCGACTGATGGAGATTAAAATTATAACAAAAACCCCGAAAATTGCTTCAAGATATCGGGAGGTCACTGAATGTCTGACGAAAATCCAGGGGAAATCGATTTTGGTTCGAGTAAGCACGGTGTTTTCAGCGAGGGTTCGAGTTCTGTATTTGGTCATCCCGACAGACAAAGTTATTTCAGGCCCTCTATTGTTATTCAGTGAGATGCATAGATCAAGATATGTTCGTACATTCTATAAATTAGCTAGACAGGAAAAGGGTATTGAATACACTCTCTTACCTTGTTAAAAAACAACCACGTCTTCCACTAAAGGCCCAAATGCACGCCGCCATTACAACCCCTATACTGGAGCCCAGTCACTAAAGTCGAGCATAGCTAAAAAGTTTGGATCGCTGGCTCGGACACATGAACATAGGAACGCGGGAGCGGGCGAAACATGAACGCGCGAACGCCCGAGCCCCTGAACGCCAGAACAGAGGTTACTTTGTTTTGTGACAAGAAACCATGTGGCATTACAGACAGGCTAAGAAATGCAATCTAAAGAACACAGTCATGTCTCATTGACTTTCATTATAGAACTTTTAGGTTCACTATAGAAATCCGTTGGACCAGGTTAGCACAGGCGCAAAAATCCCTTTTACGCATTTTCTCCACCCATGAAAAAATCATTTAATTCTCTGCAGAGGAACGAGCCCATATCGCATACTAGCCACTGAATAAACGATACATGTAACTAATCATCATCAGAGACCGTTTCCAGGTTAGTGGGGGCACTGAGGAAACGTCGAAACGGTGGATAGAAAATCGGTAAACAAAAGTTGGAGAGAAAGCGAGGAGCTGCCCCTGATCTGAGGATTGAGAGACTGACTCAGTTCAAAACAGCTCTCTGTGATCATGAATGCTGGCTTCTTCTTGGGCATAAAATCGCTTTGCATAATCATGCCCAATCGCCGGGTAGCGCTTTCGCAGTACGTCTTGTGTGTTCTAATAAGAAGCCTATACTCAGCTAGCTTTTCATCATAGTCTTCCTCGTTTAACAAGATTTACTCAGAAAGTTCAAAAAGGGAAAGAAAGAGAGACTGAAACTAAGAAAAATAAAATATGTTTCCGGCCGGGCTCGAACCGGCGACCTTCCGCGTGTTAGGCGGACGTGATAACCACTACACTACGGAAACCATATGAAGTAATTAGTTGTTATCTTAAAATGACTTCCGACATACAGATTGACAGACAGACTGACTTGTCTGACAGGCGAACAGAACGACAGACCAACCGGCCGACCGACCGACAAACTGAATGACTGATTGAATGAATAAATGATTTTTTTTTACAATAATAAACAGAGATACCCTCAAAAACAGCAGATATTGAATTTTGGGGGAAGAAAAATAGTCCTAAATTCAACGAATCAACTGCCAGATTCAACGAGTTGGGTCTAGTTATTAATACAAACCTGGCATGTTCCTCGGGAGACCGGGGTTCGATTCCCCGCCGGGGACGATGGAAATATATTTTGATCTGATATATGTACTTTTTCTTTTCTTATCTTTTTTGTTAGTTTGTTTGTTTCGGGTAAAATGCCTCAGAACACTCTTCTGATTTCTATATGTTTAAGATTCAGACGGCATCACATTGGTAGAAAATAAATTACCTGGAATAAAGCAAGATACCAAAACCAGTTCAAGTGAGAAAAAAGCAACAACAACAGCAGCAATAAGAACAATAACAACAAAATGACAATTATGAAAAACTAAAGAGGTGAAAGAAAGACGGAAAGGATAAAAGAAGGACATAGCTTTCTCCAGCTGGGCTTGAAAAAACCTTCATCCTCGTTGTTTCACAACTAAAATTCGTCTAGACACTACCTATGAAGAAATACACAACTGTGTAGATACAGAGGCCTGAACCCAACAGGGTCCTTATGGAAGATTATTGCAATGACGTATGGCTCAAGCAGTAGTTTATAGAATTCGCTTAACAAAATGATTGATAAACGCCTTGAAATAGGAAAGGTTTAATTTGCATTAATATCAGAGAAAAATAAGTGTATGGTGAGAGTGGGAGAGACAGAAATGGAGGTAATTTTACGGGAGTTCTGCTTAACCTGGAGCCAAAATCGTAAATAATTTAAATGAAAAATTAAACCCACCCCTTCCCCTTTTCAATGATGGAAAAAATGGAGTCCATCATTATTTCAGGATGGGGGGCGGGTTGATTTTGTTTCTCATTTTATTCTGACCAAGATTATCTTAGACAATTTACGTGATTAATATAGGCCTAAAAATTGAAAACGTTGCATTTACATTGATTTGAGAAAAAAAGATCATAAAGCAAAACTCTGCGCTAACCGATTGCGCCATGGAGACATTTATGAGAGAATTGTGAACACAGTTAAAAAAAGAACCATTGAATTATATCTTCCTCTGCTATAACAACAATAATTCAACGAAAGAAGTTCAGGCATAGCCATTTTTCTTGGACAATTATGTCCAAGAGGGAAAGGCCCAGAGACGTTAACCCTATGTGAAAGTTCCTTTTTGATTTGATCTGTTAATCAGGATAAGAACATTTATATATTAATTGACCAACCGATCTCACAAATAATCATAAAAACAAATATGAATAAAGATGCGGATAAATTATTTCTAATCAAAAATATATTCAATCCTCCCCGGCGGGGAATCGAACCCCAGTCTCCCGCGTGACAGGCGGGGATACTCACCACTATACTACCGAGGATTTGGGATGACAGCATTGTACAAGATGCCCTTTTCAATTTCGAGCCACTGTTTCGAAAAAATTGGGGGTTTGCTGGTTTTGAAACAAACTCTGCTCTAAAGAGTTCATATCTATGAAGGAAAAAAAGAGGTAACATTACATAAAAGATTGAAGCGATAGAAAGAGTCATATAGCTTTAATCAGTGTGTTAATGGAGAGATGGGGTATGATCTTACTTCCTGTATTCCAGGCGAATTAGTATTTTTACTCAGTCACCCATGGATGAATCAGTAGATCTTCATTACTATCCGTTACGACAATTCGTCAATTCGCAGTGATTGAATGAGTCGATAATCACTTGCCTGTGATTGAGCACGACAAAAACTATACATCTTCTGTTGTCTCAATGCTCTTCCATAACACAGAGGGAGGGGAGGCGGGCGCTTATTTTCAATTTTGGCCGATAGAAGGGAGCCAATTATTCGAAGGGGGCGCTTATTTGAGGAGACGCTAATTGGTGGATTTACGTATTTAAATTTTGGGCAATATGCCTCTGAACGTTTTTCTGATAGCCGTCAGACGGTATCACCGGCAGAAAATACTACTTGGAAAACGGGAAGATAACATAAGCAGGTCATCAAAAGCGGGACAATTATAACTAACTAAAGAATAAGACAAAAAAAAAATGAAAAAGGAAAGGAAAAAAAGAGAAGAGAACGACAAACCATTTTCTAGTTTGGCAGTAGCGGAGTATCATCCTCGTACTCTTGAAGCTACGGATGGGCCATGGCAGTGTGAATGCGCAGCCGGAATGCAGAGATTTGGCGGAACGCCGTTAGAATCCTGTTACATTTCGAACAAAAGCGAAATTTGTGAAGTGCTAATTCCTTCTGAGACATGCTTGCAGGGAGTCATGGTAGTTGTATTCATCATCTTGGACTGATATTTGTTTTAATGGATACAACTACCATGATTCCTTGAACTCTTGTCTCAGAAAAAGAATGGGCCATTATAGACCTCTCACATTAAGAGTATGAAAAATGTTGGTAAAATTGGCAACTAAAACAAAATATCAGGTTTAAAAAGAAGGATTAATTTAAGGCACCGATGGGATTTGAACCCATGACCTCCTGTTTACTAGACAGGCGCTCTAACCAACTGAGCTACGGCGCCCTCCTTGAGTAAACAAGAGAATATACTAAGGATATAATAATGTGTTATACCTTAGTATAATAGGAGATTACAAGATCATTTTTCAAATAGCACCTCCCAGAGTTAATAATTCGTATACACTTCTCCATGTGAGTATTTATTTATTCGAGGAAAGCTCGTACGACACTTCTAATAACAGGACCTCTTGTTCCCAATTTGATTCAGGAAAAGCGGTTGTTTATTGGATCAAAACCCCCTAGGAGCCAAACTAATTAAGCCGACCTAGGTATTATCCGTTATGAATTAAACTACAAAGATTGACTACAACGTCCAAAATATCCAAAAATAATTTTAAAAAAAATATATATATATATATATCCTTGTTTTATCAAAAAAATTTCCCGTTGGAAGACTTTTCTCGACCCTCTTTTTGGGATAGTTTAAACAGCCCATCACCTGTCTTACGCAAGTTAGTTTTATGGCATTTTAGCCTTTACCTTCTACAAAACTTTTCGTCGCGGACTGTGTAATAACTTCTTGGGTAGGATGGGTCACTCAGTGAAAATATTGATTGGCCTGGGATACAAAAAGTAAGGTCATAACCCATTTCTCCATTAACACACTAATATAATTAAAGCTCCATGACTCTTTCTCTCGCTCCCATCCTTTATGTACTGTAACTTTTCTCTTAATAAGAAAGGAACTCTTAAGAGCAAAGTTAGTTTCAAACCAGCAAACCTCCATTTATTTCGAAACATTCTGGGTTTAAACAGGCATCTTGTTCACAATGTTTTACGCCAAATCCTCGGTAGTACAGTGGTGAGTATCCCCGCCTGTCACGCGGGAGACCGGGGTTCGATTCCCCGCCGGGGAGGATTAAATATATCATGGACTTGAAATAGTTTCTCGGCTTTTTTGTTTTTAGATTTTTGAAGTCGGTTGCTCAATTTTTGTTAAAAATAAATAGAAGCAATACCGTTATACTGATTGAAATACATTAAAACAATAACAACGAAAAACAAATCAAATCAAAAACGAACTTCTTCAGTTAAATTGTTGTTTTTATAGCAGAGGAGGATAATTCACTGATTCTTTTACGAATTCCCATCGATCTCATAGAGGTCTCCGTGGCGCAATCGATTAGCGCGTTCGGCTGTTAACCGAAAGGTTGGTGGCCCACCCGGGGACGATTCAATCTCCTGTCATTCTTTTTTTTTCCTAATAGAATACAACGATGCGGGAGGGATCTTTTTCCAATTTTATCATCAGTAGAACTAGAAGCTGTGAATCCACTTTCCTTTTTAATCCGTGACTGCGTAAGCAAGTTGAAGTAGTGGATCAGATCGATGATGCAATTGAGGGTTGGTCGATGATCAGTTGACGTGCCATCGCAATTTTGCTGTTTTGCGGGCGCATATATGGTTTGACATCTCCTGGGCTACATGATATTTTTAACTGCGTCTTATGTGAGTGTAATACGAAGCTTAAGTAAAAGCTAGCTTTTTATCATAGTCTTCCTTGTTTAGCAAGATTTACTCAAAAAGTTCAAAAAAGGGAATGAAAATGGAAAGAAAGAGAAAATGGAATTGAGAAAAATAAAGTTTGTTTCCGGTCGGGCTCGAACCGGCGACCTTCAGCGCGTTAGGCGGACGTGATAACTATACACTACGGAAACCACATGAAAAAATCCTGTTGTTTTATTAGATGACGTCCCGACATACAGATTGACAGATTAACAGACTTGTCTGAGAGACCGACATACCGACAGATCGACAGACCGACAGACTAATTAATGGACTGACAGACTAAATAAACGAATAAATGAAATAAGGAAACAGAGATACTCGGTAATAATGAGGTGAGCATCCCCGCCTCTCATGCGGAAGACCGGGTGTCGATTCCCCGCAGCGGAGGAAGGGATACATCAATATTTTAATCGGAAATATGTACTTTTTCTTCTCTTACTATTTTTGACAGACTGATTGAACGAATAAATGATTTTTTTTTTACAATAAACAACAGAGATACTCTCAAAAACAGCAGATATTAAATATTGGGGGAAGAAAAATAGTCCTGAGTTCAACGAATCAACTGCCAGATTCAAGGAGTTGAGTCTAGTTATTAATGCAAATCTGGCATGTTCTTCGGTAGCATAGTGGTGAGTATCCCCGCCTGTCACGCGGGAGACTGGGGTTCGATGTGCTTTATATGTACTTTTTCATTTACTCTATATGTACTTTTCCATTTCTTACCTTTTTTGTTAGATTGTTTCAGTTTCGGGTAAAATGCATCAGAACGCTCTTCTGATTTCTATATGTTTAAGGTTCACACAACATCACTCTGGTAGAAAATACATTACCTGGAATAAAGCAAGATACCATAAACAGTTCATGTGAAAAAACAAAAACAGCAATGACAACAACAACACGGAAAGGAGAAAAAAAGGACATAGCTTTCTCCAGCTAGGCTTGAAAAACCATTCATTCTCGCAGTTTTACTGATCGTGAGTATTTTGGAGCTGCGGATGGGTCGTGGCGATGTGAATGTGCCCCGGTAAGCCCAGTATGAGCTGAGGGTTGCAAACCTGAAATGTTCTCTAGACACTACCTATGAAGAAATACACAACTGTATAGTTACAGAGATAGGCAGGTCAACATGGTCCTCATGGCAGATTATTGCAATGACGTATGGCTCTAGCAGTGGTTTAAAGAAATTGCTTAACAAAATGATTGATAAACAGCTTGAAATGGGAAACGTTTAATTTACTTTAACATAAGAAAAAAAAGTGTATTGTGAGAGTGGGCGAGACAGAAATGGAGCCAATTTTACGGGAGTTTTGCTTAACTTGGACCCAAAATCGTGAATAATTGAAATGAAAAATTAAAACCACCCCTTCCCCATTTCAGTGACGGAAAAAATGGAGTCCATCATTATTTCAGTGGGGGAATTTTAATTCTTATTTTATTCTGTTCAAGATTATCTTAGACAGGTTAAATGAAAGTTTAAGACCACCCGTCCCCCAATTTTAATGATGGAAAAAATGGCGCATCTTTGGTTTGGCGCCAGTACATCATTGCTTCATCATTGATGCTTCTGACCAAGATTGTAGGTGAAAACTAGTCTCAACACTGACTAATGAAGTATTGTTCAAGCTGTGGGGTTAAGAAATGGTTAAGAACTCAATGATTAATATAATGCCTAGAAATTGGAAACGTTTAATTTACACTGATTTCGGAAAAAAGATTATAAAGCAAAACTGTGCGTCCCCGGGTGAGCTTGAACCAACAACCTTTCGGTTAACAGCCGAGCGCGCTGCGAAGACATTTTTGAGAGGACTGTGAATTCAGTTAGAAAAAGAACCATTGAATTATTTCTTCCTCTGCTATAACAAGAATAATTCAACTGAAGAAGTGCAGGCATAGCCATTTTTCTTGGACAATTATGTCCAAGAGGGAAAGGCCCAGTGACTTTAACCCTATGTGAAAGTTCCTTTTTGATTTGATCTGTTAATCAGGATGAGAAAATTTTATATATTAATTGACCAACTGATCTCAAAAATAATGATAAAAAGAAATATAAAGACACGGAGAAATTATTTCTAATCAAAAATATATTTAATCCTCCCCGGCGGGGAATCGAACCCCGGTCTCCCGCGTGACAGGCGGGGATATTCACCACTATACTACCGAGGATTTGGAATGGCAGTGTTGGACAAGATGCCCTGTTCAATTTCGAGCCACTGTTTCGAAAAAATTGGGGGTTTGCTGGTTTTGAAACAAACTCTGCTCTAAAGAGTTCATTATCTATGAAGGAAAAAAAGAGGTAACATTACATAAAAGATTGAAGCGAGAGAAAGCGTCACATAGCTTTAATCAGTGTGTTAATGGAGAGATGGGCTATCGCCTTATATCCCGTATTCCAGGCGAATTAGTATTTTCACTCAGTCACCCATGCTCCCCAAGAAGTTATTACACAGTCCGTGACGAATAGTCTTGTCGAAGGCAGAGGTAAACTGCCATAAAAAAGTGCCTGCATAAAACGGGTGATGGGTTCTCAATTAGTTATCGGAAAAGGAGTGAGCAAAGTCTTGCAAACAGAAACGTTAATTGAGGGCTAGTCGTCTTCAATTTGGTAGAAAAAGCATTCGCTGAATACAAAAGCGTACCAGGGCCAGGAAAAATGGAACATCGTGGTTGTAAGAAAATAGAGAAGTTAGTGAAATAAAGAGAAAAAAATATAACAAGCCTGTTTCCGGCCGGGCTTGAACCGGCGACCTTCCGCGTGTCAGGCGGATGTGATAACCACTACACTACGGAAACCGTTGGAAACATTCGAGCCTCATTCGGATCCTGTCTGTCTTGAAGAACTACGTGACATAACACCTTTGGCCGATCTATAGACCTGCTACACAAGGTTTGTTGAGCTTTAAAGAATGAATCAGTAGATCTTCATTACTATCCGTTACGACAATCCGTCAATTCGCAGTGATTGAATGAGTCGATAATCACTTGCTTGTGATTGAGCACGGCAAAAACTATACATTCTCTGTTGTCTCAATAGTCTTCCATAAAACAGAGGGAGGGGAGGCGGGCGCTTATTTTCAATTTTGGCCGATAGAAGGGGAGCCAATTATTCGAAGGGGGCGCTTATTTGAGGGCAGGCGCTAATTGGTGGATTTACGGTATTTAAATTTTGGGCAATATGCCTCTGAACGTTTTTCTGATAGCCGTCAGACGGTATCACGGGCAGAAAATACTACTTAGAAAACGGGAAGATAACATAAGCAGGTCATCAAAAGCGGGACAATTATAACTAGCTAAAGAAAAAGAAAAAAGGAAAAAGAAAAAAAAGAAAAAGAAGAAAAGAAAAAGAGAAGAGAACGACAAACCATTTTCTAGTTTGGCAGGAGCGGAGTATCATCCTCGTACTCTTGAAGCTACGGATGGGCCATGGCAGTGTGAATGCGGAGCCGGAATGCAGAGATTTGGCGGAACGTCGTTAGAATACCCCCTTTAATCGGCATTTTTGTACTGTTACAGTTCAAACAAAAAGGAAATTTGTGAAGTACTAATTCCTTCTGAGACATGCTTGCAGGGAATCCTATGGTAGTTGTATTCATCATCTTGGACTGGATATTTGTTTTAATGGATACAACTACCATGATTGCTTGAACTCTTGTCTCAGAAAAAGAATGGGCCATTATAAACCTCTCACATTAAGAGTATGAAAAATGTTGGTAAAATTAGCAACTAAAACAAGATGTCAGGTTTAAAAACAGGGATTAAATCAAGGCACCGATGGGATTTGAACCCATGACCTCCTGTTTACTAGACAGGCGCTCTAACCAACTGAGCTACGGCGCCCTCCTTGACGATATAATACAATACACTAAGGCAATAATAATGTGTTACACCTTAGTACAATAGGAGATTACAAGATAATTTTTCAAATAGCACTTCCCAGAGTTAATAATTCGTATACACTTCTCCATGTGAGTATTTTATTTATTCGAGAAAAGCTCGTAGGACACTTTTAATAACAGGACCTCTTGCACCTAATTTGATTCAGGAAAAGCGGTTGTTTATTGCATCAAAACCGCTAGGAACCAAACTAATGAAGCCGATCCAGGTATTCTCCGTTATGAATTAAACTACAAGGATTGACTACAATGTCCAAAATATCCAAAAATAATTTTTTAAAAAAAATATATATATCCTTCTTTTATCGGAAAAGTTTCTCGTTTTGAGACGAGAAACTTTAAATTTTATTTAAACAAGGGCATCTAATTAGCTTGCTATATTTTTGCCCTTTTCCATTTCTCCTCTTACTTATCTACTTCAGTTATATTGATCTTTGTAATTTTAGAATGGAATAAATAAACAGGCATCTTGTTCAAAATGTTTTACGCCAAATCCTCGGTAGTATAGTGGTGAGTATCCCCGCCTGTCACGCGGGAGACCGGGGTTCGATTCCCCGCCGGGGAGGATTAAATATATTATGGACTGTTTTTAGATTTATGAAGTCGGTTGCTTAATTTCTGTTAAGAATAAATAAAACCAAATGATACCGTTGTACCGATTGAAATACATTAAAACAATAACAACGAAAAACAAATCAAATCAAAAGCAAACTTCTTCAGTTAAGTTGTTGTTTTTATAGCAGAGGAGGATGATTCACTGATTCTTTGACTAATTCCCATCGATCTCATAGAGGTCTCCGTGGTGCTATCGGTTAGCCCGTTCGGCTGTTAACCGAAAGGTTGGTGGTTCAAGCCCACCCGGGGACGATTCAATATCCTGTCATTCTTTTTTCTTTCCTAATAGAATACAACGATGCGGGAGGGATCTTTTTCCAATTTTATCATCAGTAGAACTAGAAGCTGTGAATCCACTTTCCTTTTTAATCCGTGTCTGCGTAAGCGAGTTGAAGTAGTGGATGAGATCGATGATACAATTTAGTGTTGGTCGATGATCAGTTAACGTGCCATCGCAATTTTGCTGTTTTGCGGGCGCATATATGGTTTGACATCTCCTGGGCTACATGATATACTTAACTGCGTCTTATCAGGAGCCATAATCGAGGACGGAGAGCGTAAGTCTTGGGATCCGCGCGCACCTATGATATGGGACAATTTTTCTATTGTTAGAACAAATTGCGCCATCCTGACGTCATATATTCGCGCGGATCCACGCACATGTCGGGGGCTTCCGCGTGGATGTTGTCCCGTTGCGTGATCAAATAGTAAGAGTTGAGAGATTTTCTTGCGTATTCTTCACAGCGATGGCAGGGAATAAGGCAGGGAGTAAGAACCAGGGCGCTTATATGTAGTTTTTTGTTCTGAGCTAACGGACTAAGGTAGGTTTTTCAGGGTCGAAAACAAGACTTCAATCTCGCGCTGGGAATGAATAATAAAATCTGCTCGCGCTAGTTGTAAGCTTACGCGTATGCTTTTGCGTTTGTTCTGACTTAAGAATATAGCAAGAAAACTCTCTTCTCTGGTATCGAGTTAATTTGTGAGTTTCTTAGACAATGCTTAACTATAGCCAAAACCTGTTTGGATGGTTTCTTATTGTTTCTGCTTGTTTGGGGAGTTTGCAAAAGTTTTCGAAAGGAAAGTCTGACAAGTAGCTCGTTTGCATAGTGCAGCTCGTGCACTTTCAAGTCCGAGTCGGTGTTTTCAATTGTCAACTACAAATCTTGACAAAGATTTGTTTCGTTATCTTTTGTGCTGAGATGCTGCAACAAATTTCACGAACGCAAAAAGGCTACTAACATCATGTGTGTTTCTTCAACAGAGTGAATTTTTACACTGCGAAAATGAAAATAGACAAGGAGTTTTGATAACTCGATCAACAAAATCGAAATCGTTATTCAAAGTTGATTAAAGAGAGCGTCATCGTAACTTTGCTGATTATTTCTGCTTTATTCACATATTTTCAGCTTAGCTTTTAATATGTTCTCAAACATTTATCAATCGTAAACATATTTAAAAACTATAGAGTTATTGTTTGAGTTCGATGTACGTTTTCACACGAATGTGCGGAAATCCAATTTGTCACTACTGACTGTACAAAATACGCATCGGCGGGCGCTCTCATCCATCGACAACAGCCAATTTACTGGATTTTTACAGAAATAAAACTGAGTGGTATCTACGGACGTAAAGTTATTGGGCCTTGATGAAACATCAAGCGTTGTTTACGATTCAGGCGAAACTCAAACTAGCAATTATTTTGTTTTGTTTTCGGTCGCGATAGACTGGCAAATTCCTCGCAAGCGTGTGGCAAGAGGAGGGAGCAGAAACTATGAAGTTCTGAAACTCTGCTATATCTAAATATATTCAGTTAGTGTTTTGCTGTGTCATGGAAAAGCTGTTAATCTTCCACATATGTGAAATTTAAGTGGAGTAATGTACAGCTCATGTAAAAGAAGCATCGGAACACAACTTGGTCAGCGATATATATAAGCTTAAAGCGGAGCATACCTAAATTCGACACTGTCTTACTTCCCTCAAACTGGAGCAGCTTACGACGAAAATACTTAAGCAAAATTCCAACAGACGTAAACGCGTTGAGTTGTGGGCCAAAAACATGAAAAATTTCGGGAATTTCGGACGCCATTTCCCCCACGCGACATCCGCAAAAATCCTCGCAGCATGTACGCGCGTGTGCCGCAGGCGATGGTGCAATAGCCCTTTTTACAGTTCCCGACGCCATATTGGATTAGTAACCGCGCAAACACGATAGCGAGGCTGCCGGTGACTCGATAGGAGCGTCACAAAAAGGTTTGGTCGATTTCTCGAGCGTGCTATCAGGTTCTCAACTCTATAGTGAAATGGATGAAAGTTTAAGCGCCGAAGAAATTTTACCAGCCCCTGTGAAAAGGAGAGGAAAGTATTGTGCGGCTTTTGGTTGCAATAATAGCGCCTATGATGCAAACGGCTCTCGTACAAGTTATCATTTCTTCGAGTTTCCGAAGGATGTTCAGCGAAGGAATCGCTGGTGTACTCTCATCAAGCGGCGGCATGGACAAGATGGATTTGTAGTTTCCAGCTCTACTGTTCTTTGCCATGAACATTTCCGAGCCGAAGATATTTCGAAAAAACTTTCTGGTCGCTGGGATTTAAGAAAAGGTTTGTGATATTGTTCAGCTTTTGTTACGCCAAATGATTACCCTTCTGCTACCTTTAAATAAAGCTTCTTTTTTAAAATTTAAGGTGCAGAGCCATCTGTATTTAGCTGGACCACTGTAACAAAGCAAAGAAAGGCACCGGGGAAAAGAATGCGACAAGCGACTGATGAGCCATCTCCAGAGACAGCTGGAGTAGCGGTATCAGCATTGGTAGTTGGAGCTTACTCAGTATTAACCCCTGGTGATACATCAGCTGATGCTGATGTTTCATTTTCACAGTGTGATCAACATGCTGCTGAAAAAGTGGAGTGTGAGCCCCCTGATGTTATTCTTGAGCTGCAAAGAAAAATTGCATTGCTTGAAACTCAGCTAGCAGACTGCCAAGAAAAGCTCAGTGAAGCTGAAAAGGAAAATGCAGCCCTATTGGGACGTCAATTTATGAGGCATTAATCAGCTTCTACAAGTACATTGGACCGAAGCTTTCTAAAATGCAATACTGGAAGGGCGAAAATTTAGTCGAGGAAAGGCAGCCTTATCAAGATGATGAAAACAAGCGTAAACCTGGGCCTTCAAGGAAGCTCTCTTATCTGGATGAGTTTCTACTTGTGCTTATGAGACTGAAGGCTGGTCTCTTTGTCCAAGACCTTGCAGACAGATTTGGGATCAGTACCAGCCTGGTATCCAGGATATGTATCACTTGGATAAATTTGTTGTACTTTGAACTCCAAGACATGTTTCCGTTTCCCACACAGGAGCTTGTTCGCAAAAACATGCCCAAGGAGTTTGCCCAGTATGCAACCACAAGGATAATTTTAGATTGTACTGAACTATTTACTCAGCGACCTTCTACAATGCTAGCCCAGTCTGAGACATGGTCAGACTACAAACATCACAATACTTGGAAGTTGCTAGTGGGGGTAACCCCAAATGGTCAGGTGACTTTTTTGTCAGATCTCCGGGGCGGACGTGTATCTGAGAAACAAATCACAAGAGAGAGCGGCGTATTGAATTTGTTACAAGCAGGTGATAATGTGATGGTTGATCGTGGGTTTGACATTTCCGGTATTGTACCGGCTGGTGTTACAGTGAACATGCCACCATTTTTGGCTGGCGTGATCAAATGACAGCAGCTGAGACTGAAGAAACAATGAATATTGCTTCCTTTCGCATTCATGTGGAGCGTGCAATTGGCCGCATTAAGACGTACCACGTTTTAGATGGGACTTTACCCAATACGTTAAGCCCTTATGCGACACAAATTGCAACCATCTGTGGTTTACTGACAAACTTTCTACCCCCTTTACTACTGCCTGGTAATCCTTCATTATGATTCCTGCACTGATTTTTTGTATACTTAATAGAAATATATTCAATAATTTAGGGCATATCTAAGGGGTTAAGGGCTGATTACATTTACCTGAGCCATGCTGGCCTGGTTAGTCTAGTCCTTATTATCATCTGGTAATCAAAGTAGAAGCAATTTAATACCCAGTACACGTTTGCTCATATATCGTGCATTGCAGTTAAATTTAGATGCTTATGCTTCATGTGACAGTGGAAGTTTGAAGAGCAGTGGAGCAAGTCTTAGCAATTAGAGTGCAAGCTCAAGGTCTTATCGACTGTGAGTTGGCATCTCAGACCGAGAATGCATCTAGCCAACCACAGGGAACCAAAGGCTGTTCATGTAATCAGACCCTTAGCTTCCATTAATTTTGCATTCTAAATAAGTAGCTATTGTTGATTAATGTATAACCACTGAGATTCAATAGAAAAATTATTTATTATGGTTGAAAAATGTTCACTTTACAACAATGCATTTCCTTAAAAGTTAAAATAGCATGTACTTTTTGTACTGTGCATACTTAAGAATGTTTTTTGAATGAAAAGCTAAAATGTTCCTTGATTTTTTTTTATTGTTGGCCTTACTTTTCCCTTTGAAGGAGTAATTTTAAACCACTTCTTGAACAGGAGTATTGTCCATATGGTAGCCAACCACCATGTAGGTAGAGTACCTTTCCTCTTTGAACTCGTCTGGTTAGCATCTCAGGAAAGAAAGCCCTTCGATAAAAATAATCAATCTTTGGTAGAAAATCATTAAACCATCTGCTATTTTCAAAGTGGATCTTTTCAGTAAACAGTGGCATGTCTTCTCCAAAGTACACTACAAAAAAAATTCCTTTAAGGGGCATCATGGAACAGTACAGCTGACCTTGAACTTGCCAAAAGTAATTATGGTTCCTTTTGAGTTTTACAGAGTCATCAGCTAGTTTCTCCAAAAAAAAATTCTTTGTTTTACAAGCTTCATCAACAGTCATGCCAGCTTTGCTGAATGGAGATTTAATTTCCATGCCCCATTTTTCACCAGTGTCAGTCATAGTTACTATTCTGTCTAAGCTTGCTCCAAGGTATGGTTTGTCCTTAGACAGTGATAATCCAGGTTCCTCCACTTCCACAGTAATCCCATCCTTGCTCATTTCCCTTCTGAATAAATCAACAGCTTTCTGTTCACTTTCGATTCCATACTGTACAGCTTCAGTTGTGAAGTTACCATAGAGCATTGCTTTTAATTTATTTGACGGCTTGACTTTTGTTTTAGCTACATTTCCAAAATTTTAGGCTGTCAGTACAGTTTTTCTTTTTTCAAACCACAAGTTGTTTTTTGATTGTCCTCTGGTCAGCCTCTCAGTCTCTTGTATCTCCTCTGGGGTAATGGTTAGACTAGAGACATGCTCATCGATCATACTTTTGAAACGATTAGTTGCTATGTCATAGCTGTCGGTGAACGCAACACTTTCCTCTTGCTCTTCTGACACTTGCTGTTCTGACATCTCAGAATAGTTTGATTTAATGTCATGAAAGAGAAAAAACGAGCTCGAAGCTAGACAGTTTTGAAGGTTCTCGCTAAAAGTTTTGAACCTTTCTTCGTCTATTTTACGCTGTTGTGGCGGTCTTGGGTCGAACTTTATCCCCTTTGGTTTTATTAAGATCTGGTCGAGGGGTTTGGCTGCGACGTTCTGATTGCGTGGGACAACCCGTACTGAAAGACGCGATGTGCAAGATAGTGGTTCGGAATGATTTTGCAGACCTCGACGTGTGAAATCTTCTAAGGCAAATAACACACCTCCAACATGGTTGCACTTTCCCTTACCATGCGAACCAAGCCCGGCAGGACAGGTACAAGCTGCGCGTAAAAAATCACACTGAGGTGTGAACTCGACGACAACTCTATAAGGCGTCTTTTTCATCGATGGTAAAACACTGGCTTTTACGTACGTCTTGTTCTCGTGAGTTTTGCTTTCAAGTCTTTTAACGTTCCCTTCAAAGAAAAATTGATAAGATGTTAGTTTCGTATAATTTGTTCCCTTCAGCACAATGTGGCGGTACTTGCGAGTTGACACAACAAGGTAATCGTAAAGTTGTATAAAATTTAGTTCGGGAAGCTGTCGCAAATCAGTGGACCATCCAAGAGCATAGATTCGTCGTAAAGTTTCATCGTACTTGAAGTCGCCTCTAGAATCCTGGTCATTTTGAGCACTATTATCGGCATTTTGCTGTTGATTAGCGGCCGGTGTTAATACGTTTCGCATGAGTATTGCGTAGACTTTTAACACCAAGTCCGCTTTCGTTCCGCCCGTCGTTTCCGAATTTGAACGCAAAATCTCTTTTAAATCCTTCGCTTTTAACTACTGGAAATCCTCTAGTGTTGAAATCTGCACATCCTTGTGAACTAGAACCATTTTCCAAGCGATTAAACGTGGAAAGCCTTCCCTGATCAGCTGTATACACTGTATTTGTTTTTCGCGGGTCACCGGCAACCTCGCTATCATGTTTGCGCGGTTACTATTCCAACATGGCGTCGGGAACTGTAAGAAGGGCTATTTGCTCTAAAATAGAAAAATTGTCCCATATCATAGGGACAATCCCAATACTAGAAATGGCACGCGCTTACGGTCTCCGTCCCCGATTATGGCTCCTGGTCTTATGTGAGTGTAATACGAAGCTTAAGCAAAAGCTAGCTGTTCATCATATTCTTCCTTGTTTAGGAAGATTTACTCAAAAAGTTCAAAAAGGGAATGAAAATGGAAAGAAAGAGAGAATGGAACTAAGAAAAATAAAGTTTGTTTCCGGTCGGGCTCGAACCGGAGACCTTCCGCGCGTTAGGCGGACGTGATAACCACTACACTACGGAAACCACATGAAAAACCCCTGTTGTTATATTAGAGGGCGTTACGACATACATATTGACAGACTGACAGACTTGTCTGACAGACCGACAGACCGACAGATCGACAGACCGACAGACCGACAGATCCACAGACCCACAGACTAATAGACTGACAGACTGAATGAACGAATAAATGAATAAGAAAACAGAGATACTCTCGTTGGTAATAATGAGGTGAGCATCCCCACCTATCATGCGGAAGAACGGGTTTTGATTCCCCGCAGGGGAGGAAGGGATACATCAGTATTTTAATCGGAAATATGTACTTTTTCTTCTCTTCATTTTTTGACAGATTGATTGAGCGAATAAATGATTTTTTTTTACAATAAGAAACAGAGATACTTTCAAAAACAGCAGATATTAAATATTGGAGGAAGAAAAATAGTCCTGAATTCAACGAATCAACTGCCAGATTCAACGAGTTGGGTCTAGTTATTAATGCAAATCTGGCATGTTCCTCAGTAGTATAGTGGTGAGTATCCCCGCCTGTCACGCGGGAGACCGTGGTTCGATGTACTTTACATGTACTTTTTCATGTACTTTATATGTACTTTTTTATCTTTTACCTTCATCTCTTCCTCTGCTATAACAACAATAATTCAACTGAAGAAGTTCAGGCATAGCCATTTTTCTTGGACAATTATGTCCAAGAGGGAAAGGCGCGGTGAGGTTACCCTATATGAAAGTTCCTGTTTGATTTGATCTGTTAATCAGGATGAGAAAATTTTATATATTAATTGACCAACCGATCTCAAATATGATAATAAAAACAAATATAAAGACGCGGATAAATTATTTCTAATCAAAAATATATTCAATCCTCCCCGGCGGGGAATCGAACCCCGGTCTCCCGCGTGACAGGCGGGGATACTCACCACTATACTACCGAGGATTTGGGATGACAGCATTGGACAAGATGCCCTGTTCAATTTCGAACCACTGTTTCGAAAAAATTGGGGGTTTGCTGGTTTTGAAACAAACTCTACTCTAAAGAGTTCATTATCTATGAAGGAAAAAAAGAAGTAACATTACATATAAGATTGAAGCGAGAGAAAGAGTCATATAGCTTTAGGGGCCCAGTAACCGATTTATTCGCGCGCTCGCGCGCGTTGCTAAGGAGGTGAAATTTCACTTCTGGTCGCTTACGTCAGCCTGAGCGCAGAAAATTAAAATAACTCAATAACTTCCAAATTCGCTCACATTTTAGATGTTTTTCTTTGTTTCACAAAATGCAAAGTAAAAAAAGTACAAGCAAAGACAAAATAAGAGAAAGACAGAAAAACAAGAGCAATAGAAAGAGAAAAACTAACTCTGTGTGGCTTTGTTTGATCTTACCGAAGTGTGCTGGAAGTGTAAATTGCGCACGCGCTGATAGGGTAACTTCCAATATATATTGGGCGCACTTCCGGTTTCTTTAAATGCTAAAGGAAACGCGGGTTTTCCTTAAATCCAGCCTTTTTTGACGGATTTCGATTAAAACCAACGTTGGAAACATAGCTATGCATTTCTTTTTCAAAATCATGCTTTTTTCAGAAAATTACGAACTTTTTAATATTTTGAAATTCTCTCAAAATCTCACCTTTTAGAAATAAAACAAAATCTATGCATAGCGTAATGAAGATTTAAATTAAAATATTAAATCAATGAAAAAAATTCCGATAAAGTAATTTGCCCGGGAGCCTTTGCGTTTTTTCAGTATTAGTCACATGACCATGGGCGTGGCCTGATGACGTCATCACTGGTGTTGCCGATCATGAAAAAGTTAAAACACATGAAATAACTCTGAAGTGACTAAAAATGACGAGGTTATATGAGAATAAATTTTCACTAGCAACGGCTCGAAAAGATCAGTTAATGGGCCCTTAATCAGTGTGTTAATGGAGAGATGGGCTATGGTCTTACTTCCTGTATTCCAGGCAAATTAGTATTTTTACTCAGTCACCCACGCTCACCAAGAAGGTATTACACAGTGTGTGACGAATAGTCTTGTCGAAGGTAGAGGTAAACTGCCATGAAAAGGAGCCTGCAGAAAAGGGGTGATGGGTTCTCAATTAGTTATCGGAAAAGGAGTGAGAAAAGCCTTGCAACCAGAAACGTTTATTAGAGGGCTAGTCGAATACAGAATACAGAAACGTACCATGACCAGGAAAAATGGAACATCATGGTTGTAAGAAAAAAGAGAAGTAAGTGAAATAAAGAGAAAAAAAAATATATAACAAGCCTGTTTCCGGCCGGGCTTGAACCGGCGGCCTTCCGCGTGTTAGGCGGACGTGATAACTACTACTCTACGGTAACCACTGAAATTTATGGTTCTCATTTTGGCAACGTTCGGATGTAGTTAAAATTTTTACTGACAAGCTGACTGACTGACTGACTGATTGACCGAATAATGAAAGAATGAACGAACGAACGAACGAACGAACGAACGAATGAATGAATGAATGAATGAATGAATGAAGGAATGAATGAGTGAATAAATGGCTGACCGACTGATTTCATTTTTTTTATAAGGGCTTATAAGGAGAGAAATCAGTAGCAATAGGGATACACTCGAAAACAACCGACTTTATGTGAGGAATACAAATGCACTGCATCAACAAATCACCTGCAGTTATAGGCATTGAATTCTTTTCTTTCCATGATATTATGTCTTATCCTCGGTAGTATAGTGGTGATATCCCTGCCTGTCACTCAGGAGACCGGGGTTCGATTCCCCGCCGGGGTGGACTGGATATATTTTTGAGTGGAATAACATAAGCAGGTCGTCAAAAGCGGGACAATTATAAATAACTAAAGAAAAGCTGGGAAAAAAAGAACAAAAAAAAAAAAAAAAAAAAGAAAAGAAGAGAACGAGAAACCTTTTTCTAGTTTAGCAGGAGCGGAGTTTCATCCTCGTAGTTTTAGTACTCTTAGATCTACGGATGGACCGTGGCAGTGTGAATGCGCCGCCGGCCGGAATACGGAGGTTTGGTGGAACGTTGTTAGAATCCCCCTTTAATGGGCATTTTTTAGTATTACAGTTCGAACGAAAACGAAAGTTGTGAAGTATTTACTAATAGTAATGGCCAATTCCTTCTGACACATCCTTGGAGGGAGTATTCATCATCTTAGACTGGATATTTGTTTTGATGAATACAATTACCATGATTCCCTTTAGTTGTGTTTTATAAAGGAATTGGTCATTATGAACCTCTCACATTGAAAATGTGAAAAATGTTGGAAAAATTGGCAACTAAAACAAGATATCAGGGTTGAAAGGAAGGATTAAATCAAGGCACTGATGGGATTTGAACCCATGACCTCCTACGGCGCCCTCCCTCTTTTTTTAGACAATGATAATGTGTTTACACCTAAGTATTATAGGAGGATGTGAGATAATTCTTCAAACAGCACCTCCCAGACTTAACCTCTCCATGTGAGAATTTATTGATTCGAGAAAGGCTCTCAGGCACAACCCCTAGAAGTTAAATTAATGAAGCCGACCCAGGTATTATCCGTCATGAATTCACTACAACAATTGACTATAATTTCCAAAATATTCCAAAAATAATTATTTTCTAATATATACATCCTTCTTTAATGAGGAACGTTTCTCGTTTTAAGACTTTTCTCGACCATCCTTTTTCGATTATTTAAACAACCCATCGCTTTATGTGGATTTTTATGGCATTTTAGCCCCCCTTTGTTTTAGGACAAGAAATCATGTGGCATTACAGACAGGCTAAGAAATGCAATGTCAATAAAATAGTCATGTCTCAATGACTTTTACTATAGAACCATTCTCTATAATCAGTTGTTCGAGGTGGACGCACGCGCAAAATGCCTTTCACGCATTTTCCGCACCAATGAAAAGACCCTTTAATTCTCTGCGGAGGAAAGAGCTCATATCGCACACTAGCCACTGAACAAACGATAAGTGTAACTAATCATCATCAGAGACCGTTTCCAGGTTAGTGGGGGCACTGAGGAAACGTCGAAACGGTGGGTAGAAAATCGGTAAACAAAAGGTGGAGAGAAAGCGAGGAGCTGCCCCTGATCTGAGGACTAAGAGAATGACTCAGTTCAAAACAGCTCTCTGTGATCATAAACGCTGGATTCTTCTTGGGCATACAATCGCTTTGCATAATCATGCCCAATCGGCGGGCAGCGCGTTCACAGTACATCTTGTGTGTTCTAATAAGAAGCCTATGCTTAGCTAGCTATTCATCATAGTCGTCCTCGTTTAACAAGATTTACTCAGAAAGTTCAAAAAGGGAAAGAAAGAGAGACTGAAACTAAGAAAAATAAAGTATGTTTCCGGCCGGGCTCGAACCGGCGACCTTCCGGAATTATTGTTATCTTAGAATGTTTCCGACATACAGATTGACAGACAGACCGACCGACCGACCGACCGACCGACCGACCGACAGGCCGCGAGAACGACAGATCGACAAACTGACAGACTGATTGAACGAATAAATAATTTTTTTTACAATAGGAAACAGAGATACTCTCAAAAACAGCAGATATTAAATATTGGGGGAAGAAAAATAGTCCTGAGTTCAACGAAGCAACTGCCAGATTCAAGGAGTTGGGTCTAGTTATTAATGCAAATCTGGCATGTTCCTCAGTAGTATAGTGGTGAGTTTCCTCGCTTGTCACGCGGGAGACCGGGGTTCGATGTACTTTATATGTACTTTTTCATCTCTTACCTTTTTTGTTTGTTTGTTTCGGGTAAAATGCCTCAAAACGCTCTCTCAGGATTTCTATATGTATAAGATTCAGACGGCATCACATTGGTAGAAAATAAATTACCTGGAATAAAGCAAGATGCCATAAACAGTTCAAGTGACAAAGAAAGACAACAACAACAACAACAACAACAACAGCAAAAATAACAACAGGACAGTTATAAAAAAACTAAAGATGCGAAAGAAAAGCGAAAGAAAGAGAGACTGAAACTAAAAGAAATAAAGTATGTTTCCGGCCGGGCTCGAACCGGCGACATTCCGCGTGTTAGGCGGACGTGATAAGCACTACACTACGGAAACCACATAAAATGCATTGTCGTTAATTTAGAATGTATTCCGACATACAGATTGACAGACAGACCGACTTGTCTGACAGACGAAAAGAACGACAGACCGACCGACAAACTGACAGACTGATTGAATGAATAAATGATTTTTTTTACAATAAGAAACAGAGATACTCCCAAAAACAGCAGATATTAAATATTGGGGGAAGAAAGATAGTCCTGAATTCAACGAATCAACTGCCAGATTCAAGGAGTTGGGTCTAGTTATTAATGCAAATCTGGCATGTTCCTCGGGAGACCGGGGTTCGATTCCTCGCCGGTGAGGATGGAAATATATTTTGATCTGATATATGTACTTTTTCTTCTCTTACCTTTTTTGTTAGTTTGTTTGTTTCGGGTAAAATGCCTCAGAACACTCTTCTGATTTCTATATGTTTAAGATTCAGACGGCATCACATTGTTAGAAAATAAATTACCTGGAATAAAGCAAGATGCCATAAACAGTGCAAGTGAGAAAAAAGCAACAACAACAGCAACAATAACAACAACAACAACAACAACAACAGCAAGAACAATAACATGACAATTATGAAAAACTAGAGGTGAAAGAAAGACGGAAAGGATAAAAGAAGGACATAGCTTTCTCCAGCTGGGCTTGAAAAACCCTTCATCCTCGTTGTTTTACAACTAAAATTTGTCTTGACACTACCTATGAAACAATACACAACTGTGTAGATACAGAGGCCTGAACGTCAACAGGGTCCTCATGGGAGATTATTGCAATGACGTATGGCTCAAGCAGTAGTTTATAGAATTTGCTTAACAAAATGATTGATAAACGCCTTGAA
>NC_138153.1:8877300-8924964 GCF_964199315.1 Orbicella franksi
ATCTGTTAAGAGGCGTTTGTTCTAGGCTAGTGTACCAGCTTTCCAGAGTCAGTCGTTGAAAATAGTCTGTACTGTAGGTTAAGCACTGAGCAGAGTCGCAGTCAATGTTGTGGTTTGTCAGTTGATGATGTACAGCATTTACTGAATCCTGTTACAGTTCGAACAAAAACGAAATTTGTGAAGTACTAATTCCTTCTGAGACATACTTGGAGGGAATCATGGTATAGTTGTATTCATCATCTTGGACTGGATATTTGTTTTAATGGTACAACTACCATGACTCCTTGAACCCTTGTATCATAAAGAGAATGGGCCATTATAAACCTCTCACATTAAGAGTATGAAAAATGTTAGTAAAATTGGCAACTAAAACAAGATATCATGGTTGAAAAGAAGGATTAGTTCACAGGCACTGATGGGATTTGAACCCATGACCTCCGTTTTACGAGACAGGCGCTCTAACCAACTGAGCTACGGCGCCCTCCTTGAGGATACAATACAATACACTAAGGCAATAAAAATGTGTTACACCTTAGTATAATAGAAGATTACAAGATAATTTTTGAAATAGCACCTCCCAGAATTAATGATTCGTATACACTTCTTCATGTGAGTATTTATTTATTCGAGAAAAGCTCTCAGGATACTTTATCCAGAGTGCCAAAGACTTCTATTGATAGGACCTCTTGCACCCAATTTGATTCAGAAAAAGCGGATGTTTATTGCATGAAAACCCCTAGGAGCCATGAATTAAACTACAAGGATTGACTACAATGTCCAAAATATCCAAAAAGAATTTTTTTTTTAATATATATATCCTTCTTTTATCAGAAAAGTTTCTCGTTTTAAGACTTTTCTCGACTCTCTTTTTGCGATAGTTTAAACAGCCCATCACCTGTCTTACGCAAGTTAGTTTTATGGCAATTTAGCCTTTACCTTCTACAAAACTTTTCGTCGCGGACTGTGTAATAACTTCTTGGGTAGGATGGGTCACTAAGTGAAAATATTGATTGGCCTGGGATACAAAAAGTAAGGTCATAACCCATTTCTCCATTAACACACTAATATAATTAAAGCTCCATGACTCTTTCTCTCGCTCCCATCCTTTATGTACTGTAACTTTTCTCTTAATAAGAAAGGAACTCTTGAGAGCAAAGTTAGTTTCAAACCAGCAAACCTCCATTTATTCTGAGTTTAAACAGGCATCTTGTTCACAATGTTTTACGCCAAATCCTCGGTAGTATAGTGGTGAGTATCCCCGCCTGTCACGCGGGAGACCGGGGTTCGATTCCCCGCCGGGGAGGATTAAATATATCATGGACTTGAAATAGTTTCTCGGCTTTTTTGTTTTTAGATTTTTGAAGTCGGTTGCTCAATTTTTGTTAAAAATAAATAGAAGCAATACCGTTATACTGATTGAAATACATTAAAACAATAACAACGAAAAACAAATCAAATCAAAAACGAACTTCTTCAGTTAAATTGTTGTTTTTATAGCAGAGGAGGATAATTCACTGATTCTTTTACAAATTCCCATCGATCTCATAGAGGTCTCCGTGGCGCAATCGGTTAGCGCGTTCGGCTGTTAACCGAAAGGTTGGTGGTTCAAGCCCACCCGGGGACGATTCAATATCCTGTCATTCTTTTTTTTCCTAATAGAATAGAACGATGCGGGAGGGATCTTTTTCCAATTTTATTATCAGTAGAACTAGAAGCTGTGAATCCACTTTCCTTTTTAATCCGTGTCTGCGTAAGCGAGTTGAAGTAGTGGATCAGATCGATGTTGCAATTTAGGGTTGGTCGATGATCAGTTAACGTGCCATCGCAATTTTGCTGTTTTGCGGGCGCATATATGGTTTGACATCTCCTGGGCTACATGATATACTTAACTGCGTCTTACGTGAGTGTAATACGAAGCTTAAGTAAAAGCTAGCTGTTTATCATAGTCTTCCTTGTTTAGCAAGATTTACTCAAAAAGTTCAAAAAGGGAATGAAAATGGAAAGAAAGAGAAAATGGAATTGAGAAAAATAAAGTTTGTTTCCGGTCGGGCTCGAACCGGCGACCTTCAGCGCGTTAGGCGGACGTGATAACCATACACTACGCAAACCACATGAAAATATCCTGTTGTTTTATTAGATGGCGTCCCGACATACAGATTGACAGATTAACAGACTTGTCTGACAGACCGACATACCGAAAGATCGACAGCCCGACAGACCGAGAGACCGACAGACTAATTAATAGACTGACAGACTGAATGAAGGAATAAATGAAATAAGAAAACAGAGATACTCTCGTCGGTAATAATGAGGTGAGCATCCCCGCCTGTCATGCGGAAGACCGGGTGTCCATTCCCCCGCAGCGGAGGAAGGGATACATCAATATTTTAATCGGAAATATCTACTTTTTCTTCTCTTACTATTTTTGACAGACTGATTGAACGAATAAATGATTCTTTTTTTACAATAAGCAACAGAGATACTCTCAAAAACAGCAGATATTAAATATTGGGGGAAGAAAAATAGTCCTGAGTTCAACGAATCAACTGCCAGATTCAAGGAGTTGAGTCTAGTTATTAATGTAAATCTGGCATGTTCCTCAGTAGCATAGTGGTGAGTTTCCCCGCCTGTCACGCGGGAGACTGGGGCTCGATGTACTTTTTCATTTACACTACATTTACTTTTCCATTTCTTACCTTTTTTGTTAGTTTGTTTCAGTTTCGGGTAAAATGCGTCAGAACGCTCTTTTGATTTCTATATGTTTAAGGTTCACACAACATTACTTTGGTAGAAAATAAATTGCCTGGAATAAAGCAAGATACCATAAACAGTTCATGTGAAAAAACAAAAACAGCAATGACAACAACAACAACGGAAAGGAGAAAAAAAAGGACATAACTTTCTCCAGCTAGGCTTGAAAAACCATTCATTCTTGCAGTTTTACTGATCGTGAGTATTTTGGAGCTGCGGATGGGTCGTGGCGATGTAAATGTGTCCCGGTAAGCCCAGTATGAGCTGAGGGTTGCAAACCTAAAATGTTCTCTAGACACTACCTATGAAGAAATACACAACTGTGTAGTTACAGAGATAGGCAGGTCAACATGGTCCTCATGGCAGATTATTGCAATGACGTATGGCTCTAGCAGTGGTTTAAAGAAATTGCTTAACAAAATGATTGATAAACAGCTTGAAATGGAAAACGTTTAATTTAAATTAATACCAGAAAAAATAAGGGTATGGTGAGAGTGGGAGACACAGAAATAGAGCCAATTTTACGGGAGTTTTGCTTAACTTGGAGTCAAAATCGTAAATAATTGAAATGAAAAATTAAAACCACCCCTTCCCCATTTCAATGACGGAAAAAATGGAGTCCATCATTATTTCAGTGGGGGGATTTTATTTCTTATTTTATTCTGTTCAAGATTATCTTAGACAGGTTAAATGAAAGTTTAAGACCACCCGTCCCCCAATTTTAATGATGGAAAAAATGGCGCATCTCTGGTTTGGCGCCAGTACATCATTGCTTCATCATTGATGCTTCTGACCAAGATTGTAGGTGAAAACTAGTCTCAACACTGACTAATGAAGTATTGTTCAAGCTGTGGGGTTAAGAAATGGTTAAGAACTCAATGATTAATATAGTGCCTAGAAATTGGAAACGTTTAATTTACATTGATTTCGGAAAAAAGATTATAAAGCAAAACTGTGCGTCCCCGGGTGAGCTTGAACCAACAACCTTTCGGTTAACAGCCGAGCGCGCTAATTGATTGCGTTACGGAGACATTCTTGAGAGCACTGTGAATTCAGTTAGAAAAAGAACCATTGAATTATTTCTTCCTCTGCTATAACAAGAATAATTCAACTGAAGAAATGCAGGCATAGCCATTTTTCTTGGACAATTATGTCCAAGAGGGAAAGGCCCAGTGACTTTAACCCTATGTGAAAGTTCCTTTTTGATTTGATCTGTTAATCAGGATGAGAAAATTTTATATATTAATTGACCAACTGATCTCAAAAATAATGATAAAAAGAAATATAAAGACACGGAGAAATTATTTCTAATCAAAAATATATTTAATCCTCCCCGGCGGGGAATCGAACCCTGGTCTCCCGCGTGACAGGCGGGGATACTCACTACTATACTACCGAGGATTTGGAATGGCAGCATTGGACAAGATGCCCTGTTCAATTTCGAACCACTGTTTCGAAAAAATTGGGGGTTTGCTGGTTTTGAAACAAACTCTACTCTAAAGAGTTCATTATCTATGAAGGAAAAAAAGAGGTAACATTACATAAAAGATTGAAGCGAGAGAAAGCGTCATATAGCTTTAATCAGTGTGTTAATGGAGAGATGAGCTATGGCCTTATATCCCGTATTCCAAGCAAATTAGTATTTTCACTCAGTCACCCATGTTCCCCAAGAAGTTATTACACAGTCCGTGACGAATAGTATTGTCGAAGGTAGAGGTAAACTGCCATAAAAAAGAGCCTGCATAAAACGGGTGATGGGTTCTCAATTAGTTATCGGAAAAGGAGTGAGCAAAGTCTTGTAACCAGAAACGTTAATTGAGGGTTAGTCGTCTTCAATTTGGTAGAAAAAGCATTCGCTGAATACAAAAGCGTACAAGGACCAGGAAAAATGGAACATCGTGGTTGTAAGAAAATAGAGAAGTTAGTGAAATAAAGAGAAAAAAATATAACAAGCCTGTTTCCGGCCGGGCTTGAACCGGCGACCTTCCGCGTGTTAGGCGGACGTGATAACCACTACACTACGGAAACCAATGACACACATCGTTTTCATTTTGGAAGCATTCGAGCCTCATTCGGATCCTGCCTCTCTTGAAGAACTACGTGATATAACACCTTTGGCCGATCTATAGACCTGCTGCACAAGGTGTGTTGAGCTTTAAGGAATGAATCAGTAGATCTTCATTACTATCCGTTACGACAATCCGTCAATTCGCAGTGATTGAATGAGTCGATAAACACTTGCTTGTGATTGGGCGCGGCAAAAACTATACATTCTCTGTTGTCTCAATAGTCTTCCATAAAACAGAGGGAGGGGAGGCGGGTGCTTATTTTCAATTTTGGCCGATAGAAGGGGAGCCAATTATTCGAAGAGGGCGCTTATTTGAGGGCAGGCGCTAATTGGTGGATTTACGGTATTTCAATTGTGGGCAATATGCCTCTGAACGTTTTTCTGATAGCCGTCAGACGGTATCACCGGCAGAAAATACTACTTGGAAAACGAGAAGATAACATAAGCAGGTCATCAAAAGCGGGACAATTATAACTAACTAAAGAAAAAGAAAAAAAAAAAAAAGAAGAAAAGAAAAAGAGAAGAGAACGACAAACCATTTTCTAGTTTGGCAGGAGCGGAGTATCATCCTCGTACTCTTGAAGCTACGGATGGGCCGTGGCAGTGTGAATGCGCAGCCGGAATGCAGATATTTGGCGGAACGTCGTTAGAATGCCCCCTTTAATCGGCATTTTTGTACTGTTACAGTTCAAACAAAAACGAAATTTGTGAAGTGCTAATTCCTTCTGAGACATGCTTGCAGGGAATCATGGTAGTTGTATTCATCATCTTGGACTGGATATTTGTTTTAATGGATACAACTACCATGATTGCTTGAACTCTTGTCTCAGAAAAAGAATGGGCCATTATAAACCTCTCACATTAAGAGTATGAAAAATGTTAGTAAAATTGGCAACTAAAACAAGATTTCAGGGTTGAAAAGAAGGATTAAATCAAGGCACCGAGGGGATTTGAACCCATGACCTCCTGTTTACTAGACAGGCGCTCTAGCCAACTGAGCTACGGCGCCCTCCTCGAGTAAACAGAACAATATACTAAGGCAATAATAATGTGTTATACCTTAGTATAATAGGAGATTACAAGATAATTTTTCAAATAGCACCTCCCAGAGTTAATAATTCGTATACACTTCTCCATGTGAGTATGTTATTTATTCGAGAAAAGCTCGTAGGACACTTCTAATAACAGGACCTCTTGCACCTAATTTGATTCAGGAAAAGCGGTTGTTTATTGCATCAAAACCGCTAGGAACCAAACTAATGAAGCCGATCCAGGTATTATCCGTTATGAATTAAACTACAAGGATTGACTACAATGTCCAAAATATCCAGAAACAATTTTTTAAAAAAAATATATATATCCTTCTTTTATCAGAAAAGTTGCTCGTTTTGAGACGAGAAACTTTAAATTTTATTTAAACAAGGGCATCTAATTAGCTTGCTATATTTTTGCCCTTTTCCATTTCTCCTCTTACTTGTCTACTTTATATTTATCTTTGTAATTTTAGAATGGAATAAATAAATAAAATGAAATGAAATGAAATGACTTTTCTCGACCCTCTTTTTGCGATAGTTTAAACAGCCCATCACCTGTCTTACGCAAGTTAGCTTTATGGCATTTTAGCCTTTACCTTCTACAAAACTTTTCGTCACGGACTGTGTAATAACTTCTTGGGTAGGATGGGTCACTTAGTGAAAATATTGATTGGCCTGGGAAACAAAAAGTAAGGTCATAACCAATTTCTGCGTTAACACACTAATAAAATTAAAGCTCCATGACTCTTTCTCTCGCTCCCATCCTTTATGTACTGTAACTTTTTTCTTAATAAGAAAGGAACTCTTGAGAGCAAAGTTAGTTTCAAACCAGCAAACCTCCATTTATTCTGGGTTCAAACAGGCATCCTGTTCACAATGTTTTATGCCAAATCCTCGGTAGTATAGTGGTGAGTATCCCCGCCTGTCACGCGGGAGACCGGGGTTCGATTCCCCGCCGGGGAGGATTAAATATATTATGGACTTGAAATAGTTTCTCGGTTTTTTTGTTTTTAGAATTTTGAAGTCGGTTGCTTAATTTCGGTTAAGAATAAATAAAAGCAAATGATACCGTTATACCGATTGAAATTCATTAAAACAATAACAACGAAAAACAAATCAAATCCGTCAAAAACGAACTTCTTCAGTAAAATTGTTGTTTTTATAGCAGAGGAGGATGATTCACTGATTCTTTGACTAATTCCCATCTATCTCATAGAGGTCTCCGTGGCGCAATCGGTTAGCGCGTTCGGCTGTTAACCGAAAGGTTGGTGGTTCAAGCCCACCCGGGGACGATTCAATATCCTGTCATTCTTTTTTTTTTCCTAATAGAATACGCGGATGCGGGAGGGATCTTTTTCCAAATTTATCATCAGTAGAACTAGAAGCTATGAATCCACTTCAAGCTTTTTAATCCGTGTCTGCGTAAGCGAGTTGAAGTAGTGGATGAGATCGATGATGCAATTTAGTGTTGGTCGATGAACAGTTAACGTGCCATCGCAATTTTGCTGTTTTGCGGGCGCATATATGGTTTGACATCTCCTGGGCTACATGATATGCTTAACTGCGTCTTATCAGGAGCCATAATCGGGTACGGAGACCGTAAGTCTTAGGATCCGCGCGCACCTATGATATGGGACAATTTTTCTATTTTTAGAACAAATTGCGCCATCCTGACGTCATATATTCGCGCGGATCCACGCACATGTCGGGGGCTTCCGCGTGGATGTTATCCCGTTACGTGATCAAATAGTGAGAGTTGAGAGATTTTCTTGCGTATTTTTCACAGCGATGGCAGGGAATAAGGCAGGGAGTAAGAACCAGGGCGCTTATATGTAGTTTTATGCTCTGAGCTAACGGACTAAGGTGGGTTTTTCAGGGTCGAAAACAAGACTTCAATCTCGCGCTGGGAATGAATAATAAAATTTGTTCGCGCTAGTTGTAAGCTTACGCGTATGCTTTTGCGTTTGTTCTGACTTAAGAATATAGCAAGAAAACTCTCTTCTCTGGTATCGAGTTAATTTGTGAGTTTCTCAGACAATGCTTAACTATAGCCAAAACCTGTTTGGGTGGTTTCTTATTGTTTCTGCTTGTTTGGGGAGTTTGCAAAAGTTTTCGAAAGGAAAGTCTGACAAGTAGCTCGTTTGCATAGTGCAGCTCGTGCACTTTCAAGTCCGAGTCGGTGTTTTCAATTGTCAACTACAAATCTGGACAAAGATTTGTTTCGTTATCTTTTGTGCTGAGATGCTGCAACAAATTTCACGAACGCAAAAAGGCTACTAACATCATGTGTGTTTCTTCAACAGAGTGAATTTTTACACTGCGAAAATGAAAATAGACAAGGAGTTTTGATGACTCGATCAACAAAATCGAAATCGTTATTCGAAGTTGATTAAAGAAAGCGTCATCGTAACTTTGCTTATTATTTCTGCTTTATTCACATATTTTCAGCTTAGCTTTTAATATGTTCTCAAACATTTATCAATCGTAAACATATTTAAAAACTATAGAGTTATTGTTTGAGTTCAATGTACGTTTTCACACGAATGTGCGGAAATCCAATTTGTCACTACTGACTGTGCGAAACACGCATCGGCGGGCGCTCTCATCCATTGACAACAGACAATTTACTGGATTTTTACAGAAATAAAACTGAGTAGTATCTACGGACGTAAAGTTATTGGGCCTTGATGAAACATCAAGCGTTGCTTACGATTCAGGCGAAACTCAAACTAGCAATTATTTTGTTTTGTTTTCGGTCGCGATAGACTGGCAAATTCCTCGCAAGCGTGTGGCAAGAGGAAGGAGGAGAAACTATGAAGTTCTGAAACTCTGCTATATCTAAATATATCCAGCTAGTGTTTTGCTGTGTCATGGAAAAGCTGTTAATCTTCCACATATGTGAAATTTAAGTGGAGTAATGTACAGCTCATGTAAAAGAAGCATCGGAACACAACTTGGTCAGCGATATATATAAGCTTAAAGCGGAGCATACCTAAATTCGACACTGTCTTACTTCCCTCAAACTGGAGCAGCTTACGACGAAAATACTTAAGCAAAATTCCAACAGACGTAAACGCGTTGAGTTGTGGGCCAAAAACATGAAAAAATTTCGGGAATTTCGGACACCATTTCCCCCGCGCGACATCCGCAATAATCCTCACAGCATGTACGCGCGTGTGCCGCAGGCGATGGCGTAATAGCCCTTTTTACAGTTCCCGATGCCATATTGGATTAGTAACCGCGCAAACACGATAGCGAGGCTGCCGGTGACTGGATAGGAGCGTCACAAAATGGTTTTGGTCGATTTCTCGAGCGTGCTATCAGGTTCTGAACTCTATAGTGAAATGGATGAAAGTTTAAGCGTGGAAGAAATTTTTCCAGCCCCTGTGAAAAGGAGAGGAAATTATTGTGCGGCTTTTGGTTGCAATAATAGCGCCTATGATGCGAACGGCTCTCGTACAAGTTATCATTTCTTCGAGTTTCCGAAGGACGTTCGGCGAAGGAATCGCTGGAGTACTCTCATCAAGCGGCGGCATGGACAAGATGGATTTGTAGTTTCCAGCTCTACTGTTCTTTGCCATGAACATTTCCGAGCCGAAGATATTTCGAAAAAACTTTCTGGTCGCTGGGATTTAAGAAAAGGTTTGTGATATTGTTCAGCTTTTGTTACGCCAAATGATTACCCTTCCGCTACCTTTAAATAAAGCTTCTTTTTTAAAATTTAAGGTGCAGAGCCATCTGTATTTAGCTGGACCACTGTAACAAAGCAAAGAAAGGCACCGGGGAAAAGAATGCGACAAGCGACTGATGAGCCATCTCCAGAGACAGCTGGAGTAGCGGCATCAACATCGGCAGTTGGAGCTTACTCAGTATTACCCCCTGGTGATACATCAGCTGATGCTGATGCTTCATTTTCACAGTGTGATCAACATGCTGCTGAAGTGGAGTGTGAGCCCTCTGATGTTATTCTTGAGCTGCAAAGAAAAATTGCATTGCTTGAAACTCAGCTAGCAGACTGCCAAGAAAAGCTCAGTGAAGCTGAAAAGGAAAATGCAGCCCTATTGGGACGTCAATTTTCTCTTGAAAAAATAAAAGATGACAATGCTGCTGTGTTATTTTACACCGGCTTCCCAAGTTATGAGGCATTAATCAGCTTCTACAAGTACATTGGACCGAAGCTTTCTAAAATGCAATACTGGAAGGGCGAAAATTTAGTCAAGGAAAGGCAACCTTATCAAGATGATGAAAACAAGCGTAAACCTGGGCCTTCAAGGAAGCTCTCTTATCTGGATGAGTTTCTACTTGTGCTTATGAGACTGAAGGCTGGTCTCTTTGTCCAAGACCTTGCAGACAGATTTGGGATCAGTACCAGCCTGGTATCCAGGATATGTATCACTTGGATAAATTTGTTGTACTTTGAACTCCAAGACATGTTTCCGTTTCCCACACAGGAGCTTGTTCGCAAAAACATGCCCAAGGAGTTTGCCCAGTATGCAACCACAAGGATAATTTTAGATTGTACTGAACTATTTACTCAGCGACCTTCTGCAATGCTAGCCCAGTCTGAGACATGGTCAGACTACAAACATCACAATACTTGGAAGTTGCTAGTGGGGGTAACCCCAAATGGTCAGGTGACTTTTTGTCAGATCTCTGGGGCGGACGTGTATCTGACAAACAAATCACGAGAGAGAGCGGCGTGTTGGATTTGTTACAAGCAGGCGATAATGTGATGGTTGATCGTGGGTTTGACATTTCCGGTATTGTACCGGCTGGTGTTACAGTGAACATGCCACCATTTTTGGCTGGCCGTGATCAAATGACAGCAGCTGAGACTGAAGAAACAATGAATATTGCTTCCTTTCGCATTCATGTGGAGCGTGCAATTGGCCGCATTAAGACGTACCACGTTTTAGATGGGACTTTACCCAATACGTTAAGCCCTTATGCGACACAAATTGCAACCATCTGTGGTTTACTGACAAACTTTCTTCCCCCTTTACTACTGCCTGGTAATCCTTCGTTATGATTCCTGCACTGATTTTTTGTATACTTAATAGAAATATATTCAATAATTTAGGGCATATCTAAGGGCTTAAGGGCTGATTACATTTACATGAGCCATGCTGGCCTGGTTAGTCTAGTCCTTATTATCATCTGGTAATCAAAGTAGAAGCAATTTAATACCCAGTACAGGTTTGCTCATATATCGTGCATTGCAGTTAAATTTAGATGCTTATGCTTCATGTGACAGTGGAAGTTTGAAGAGCAGTGGAGCAAGTCTTAGCAATTAGAGTGCAAGCTCAAGGTCTTATTGACTGTGAGTTGGCATCTCAGACCGAGAATGCATCTAGCCAACCACAGGGAACCCAAAGGCTGTTCATGTAATCAGCCCCTTAGCTTCCATTAATTTTGCATTCTAAATAAGTAGCTATTGTTGATTAATGTATAACCACTGAGATTCAATAGAAAAATTATTTATTATGGTTGAAAAATGTTCACTTTACAACAATGCATTTCCTTAAAAGTTAAAATAGCATGTACTTTTTGTACTGTGCATACTTAAGAATGTTTTTTGAATGAAAAGCTAAAATGTTCCTTGATTTTTTTTTATTGTTGGCCGTACTTTTCCCTTTGAAGGAGTAATTTTAAACCACTTCTTGAACAGGAGTATTGTCCATATGGTAGCCAACCACCATGTAGGTAGAGTACCTTTCCTCTTTGAACTCGTCTGGTTAGCATCTCAGGAAAGAAAGCCCTTCGATAAAAATAATCAATCTTTGGTAGAAAATCATTAAACCATCTGCTATTTTCAAAGTGGATCTTTTCAGTAAACAGTGGCATGTCTTCTCCAAAGTACACTACAAAAAAAGTTCCTTTAAGGGGCATCATGGAACAGTACAGCTGACCTTGAACTTGCCAAAAGTAATTATGGTTCCTTTTGAGTTTTACAGAGTCATCAGCTAGTTTCTCCAAAAAAAAATTCTTTGTTTTACAAGCTTCATCAACAGTCATGCCAGCTTTGCTGAATGGAGATTTAATTTCCATGCCCCATTTTTCACCAGTGTCAGTCATAGTTACTATTCTGTCTAAGCTTGCTCCAAGGTATGGTTTGTCCTTAGACAGTGATAATCCAGGTTCCTCCACTTCCACAGTAATCCCATCCTTGCTCATTTCCCTTCTGAATAAATCAACAGCTTTCTGTTCACTTTCGATTCCATACTGCACAGCTTCAGTTGTGAAGTTACCATAGAGCATTGCTTTTAATTTATTTGACGGCTTGACTTTTGTTTTAGCTACATTTCCAAAATTTTAGGCTGTCAGTACAGTTTTTCTTTTTTCAAACCACAAGTTGTTTTTTGATTGTCCTCTGGTCAGCCTCTCAGTCTCTTGTATCTCCTCTGGGGTAATGGTTAGACTAGAGACATGCTCATCGATCATACTTTTGAAACGATTAGTTGCTATGTCATAGCTGTCGGTGAACGCAACACTTTCCTCTTGCTCTTCTGACACTTGCTGTTCTGACATCTCAGAATAGTTTGATTTAATGTCATGAAAGAGAAAAAACGAGCTCGAAGCTAGACAGTTTTGAAGGTTCTCGCTAAAAGTTTTGAACCTTTCTTCGTCTATTTTACGCTGTTGTGGCGGTCTTGGGTCGAACTTTATCCCCTTTGGTTTTATTAAGATCTGGTCGAGGGGTTTGGCTGCGACGTTCTGATTGCGTGGGACAACCCGTACTGAAAGACGCGATGTGCAAGATAGTGGTTCGGAATGATTTTGCAGACCTCGACGTGTGAAATCTTCTAAGGCAAATAACACACCTCCAACATGGTTGCACTTTCCCTTACCATGCGAACCAAGCCCGGCAGGACAGGTACAAGCTGCGCGTAAAAAATCACACTGAGGTGTGAACTCGACGACAACTCTATAAGGCGTCTTTTTCATCGATGGTAAAACACTGGCTTTTACGTACGTCTTGTTCTCGTGAGTTTTGCTTTCAAGTCTTTTAACGTTCCCTTCAAAGAAAAATTGATAAGATGTTAGTTTCGTATAATTTGTTCCCTTCAGCACAATGTGGCGGTACTTGCGAGTTGACACAACAAGGTAATCGTAAAGTTGTATAAAATTTAGTTCGGGAAGCTGTCGCAAATCAGTGGACCATCCAAGAGCATAGATTCGTCGTAAAGTTTCATCGTACTTGAAGTCGCCTCTAGAATCCTGGTCATTTTGAGCACTATTATCGGCATTTTGCTGTTGATTAGCGGCCGGTGTTAATACGTTTGGCATGAGTATTGCGTAGACTTTTAACACCAAGTCCGCTTTCGTTCCGCCCGTCGTTTCCGAATTTGAACGCAAAATCTCTTTTAAATCCTTCGCTTTTAACTACTGGAAATCCTCTAGTGTTGAAATCTGCACATCCTTGTGAACTAGAACCATTTTCCAAGCGATTAAACGTGGAAAGCCTTCCCTGATCAGCTGTATACACTGTATTTGTTTTTCGCGGGTCACCGGCAACCTCGCTATCATGTTTGCGCGGTTACTATTCCAACATGGCGTCGGGAACTGTAAAAAGGGCTATTTGCTCTAAAATAGAAAAATTGTCCCATATCATAGGGACAACCCCAATACTAGAAATGGCACGCGCTTACGGTCTCCGTCCCCGATTATGGCTCCTGGTCTTATGTGAGTGTAATACGAAGCTTAAGCAAAAGCTAGCTGTTCATCATAGTCTTCCTTGTTTAGCAAGATTTACTCAAAAAGTTCCAAAAGGGAATGAAAATGGAAAGAAAGAGAGAATGGAACTACGAAAAATAAAGTTTGTTTCCGGTCGGGCTCGAACCGGAGACCTTCAGCGCCTTAGGCGGACGTGATAACCACTACACTACGGAAACCACATGAAGAACCTCTGTTGTTATATTAGAGGGCGTTCCGACGTACATATTGATAGACTGACAGACTTGTCTGACAGACCGACAGACCGAGAGATCGACAGACCGATAGATCCACAGACCGACAGACTAATAGACTGACAGACTGAATGAACGAATAAATGCATAAGAAAACAGAGATACTCTCGTCGGTAATAATGAGGTGAGCATCCCCGCCTATCATGCGGAAGAACGGGTTTTGATTCTCTGCAGAGGAGGAAGGGATACATCAGTATTTTAATGGGAAATATGTACTTTTTCTTCTCTTGCTTTTTTGACAGATTGATTGAGCGAATAAATGATTTTTTTTACAATAAGAAACAGAGATACTCTCAAAAACAGCAGATATTAAATATTGGGGGAAGAAAAATAGTCCTGAATTCAACGAATCAACTGGCAGATTCAAGGAGTTGGGTCTTGTTATCAATGCAAATCTGGCATGTTCCTCGGTAGCATAGTGGTGAGTATCCCCGCCTGTCATTCGGGAGACCGGGGTTCGATGTACCTTACATGTACTTTTTCATGTACTTTATATGTACTTTTTTATCTCTTACCTTCATCTTCTTCCTCTGCTATAACAACAATAATTCAACTGAAGAAGTTCAGGCATTTTTCTTGGACAATTATGTCCAAGAGGGAAAGGCGCGGTGAGGTTACCCTATATGAAAGTTCCTGTTTGATTTGATCTGTTAATCAGGATGAGAAAAATTTATATCTTAATTGACTAACCGATCTCAAATATGATAATAAAAACAAATATAAAGACGCGGATAAATTATTTCTAAATATATTTTGCAACATTTCGCTATTACACTGGAGTATGTTTACTATGTATGGTTCGTGTTAACTGTAGAAGTATTTTAGACGTGAATCCCTAAGGGGCTAGTAGGCTATTTAAGAATTTGTAAGTTATGCAAGAGCCACTCGAAGGCATCTCTTTCAACTTTGCTTTTGCTGTTATGTCGCCGAATACTGAACGAGCGAGCGTTCCCGCTTCGATCGCGCAATCCTTCACTGAGGGAGATCTTTTTCATGAGACTGCTTCACGAACATTGTTTCCTCGTCTTTTGGACGTTAAGTTTGATCAGAAGTTCGCTGCATTCAAACGCGGTCTCGACGAGAAACAAGCTGCCACTCAGTCTCAACTGTAGAAGCTAAAAACGGTATCCAAGGCTTCGAGTTCTTTTAACTCTAAAGTACAATACGAGTTCAGCAACTCTCTGCTGGATGCAACAGACGGGACCAGCAAGACCATCTCAAAAGGAAACCTTTCAGCAGCCAAGTTATTTCGTTCCGCGGACAAGAACCCCGCTGTTTGGGCAGCAGTGCAAGTACGAATCGACGAACTCGCCGAAGATTCAGAGGAAGAGAAAAAGCTCTGATCAGCCGAAATACGAACGCTAGCTAAGATCCGGGAAAAAAAGCGGAAAAATGAGTCTAGCTGGCCAACTCTCCAGCTACCCGCTCTACATCCAGTGAAGCTCCATCCACTCATGGCCTGTCCACTGGCAACTATTTTTCTTCTAATCAGCCTTTTTGTTTTTTTCGCATGCAGTCCTTTCGTGGACGTCAGCCTCAACTAGCAGACAAGTGTTTCAGATGCGGCCAAAGAAGCCACTGAGCAAATCCATCTTCCTGCCCAAGCCGTTTTAGAGGAGCCGCTGCAGCCCCTCCAAGCAGTAAAAATACATACTTATGGCAAATACCAAGCTGCATTGAAGAGAATGGGATAAGATGAGTATATAATTTTTTCAATTTAATCAAATGATTGGGAGACCCGGTTGAACTTATTGATAATTTTGTTGAACCATGTGATTCAAGGTTTTTTGGAAGTCTTGAAAAGACAATTTACTCTAAGGGGCTGAAAAATTTCCTTAGCTGTTCATTCATCGTTCGCGTAAATTTTGGTTATGTCAATTGTGTCCATTACTTTTGACTTTGTCATGGCAACCGCAAACTTCGTATAGGTTTGGACAAAAATCAACTTTTTCGACATACTTCTGTATTACTTTTTCCAGCTTTGTTCATCATTTTGCTGAATTTCACTAAATTGTACATTTCATAAGCATTCTAGATTATTTTTTGACTTTTTAAGAAAATAGTATTATCCAAGATGGTGGGTCAAATGACGTCATGCGACGTCACAACCAAAAAATATGTCATTATTTTATAGAGCAAGCTCAGGGCTTCCTGTACCTTAATAGAACGAAAACCCAAGGAGAGGGTTTCATCCCCCTTGTGCCACAATGGGGGTGTTAGTCCGAGGGTTAACAATTGTACTAGCCCTGATGACTGAATGAATGAATAAAAGACTGATTATCAGGACAGAACGCATTATATTTAAGTTAAAGGCAACCTTATGGTTAATGTAGATTTTTTAAATCACATAGGTGCTTCTTGCTTTATTCGCGATACTATTTTTGATGGGTATTAGATTCTCTTTATTTACATTCCACCCTCAGCTCAGTTTTCTAATAATCACTCAGCCATCCAGTCCAGTATAGTGATTTGTCGAGCAGGCTATTTCTGATCTTCTGGCCACAGGTTCAGTGGTCGAGTGCGCGTGTGCTCCTGCTGTTGTTAACCCGTTGTCAGTTTCCATACAGTTAGAGTTCTGGAAGAATAATGTTTCTTATCTCAATTCCAGTGTTTTCCAGACGTTGCTCGCAGACTATCTTGTATTGTATGCTCGGATGTTAGCGTTATTGGATTGGCTGCTTTTATTGCCATTGGTAACATTGCCTGTATTCGCACAAAAACTGAGATTCTATGTAGACGAATACCAGATCGAGTACCACGTGGAGAGAACTCCACTGTGTTTGTTTTGCTTCGAAAAGTTTGCACATCTTCTTTCAGGGTGCTCTGTTAAGTGGTTTACTGACAACCAATCTCTACCTTTGATCGTCGATTCTGGTAGTATGAAACTGTGTTCGCTTCAACTCGCCGGTGATATATTTGATACCGCCAAAGAAAGTAATATCAAAATCGAGGCTGATTTGATACCTCGTTCATTTAACGAGAAAGCTGATTACTTATGCAAGATCGTCGATTGATGACTGGTCAGTTAAAGATAGCTATTTTCATGAAGTAACCTCTTATCGGGGTCCCTGTTCAATTGATTACTTTTCCAGTTTAAAAAAAAAAAAAAAAAATTCAAGTTTTTCCCAGTTTCTATTCGAAGATTCTCTAGCATTTAGTTGGGTAGGAGAAACCTGTTGGCTGGTGCCACCTGTTTCGTTAGTTGAAAATGTCATCCGCCACATATGTTTTTGTCAATAGAACTGGTTACTCTTTATTGGCCTTTCAGCTCCCTTTTGGCCTTTTTGGTGGAGCGTAGGTGGGGTTTCAGATCTTTTGTTATTGATTTTCTCTTCGTTGAGAACGGTAAAGATGTTTATCTCCATGGGGCAAATAACAGTTCCCTTTTGACTCGGAGAATTTTAGTTGCTTGTCGGTGCTGTACAGTCCAGTGTCCAGTAGAATCTGTCTATGGAGAAGTCATGCCGCGCGGTCACGATTACGCTGTTTTAGGCCGTTGGGCCATGTCACCTTTGTGCGGGACTGCCCGTTTATCATGTGTTGATCTTAGGTGATTGCACTGTTTTAGGCCATTGGGCCATGTCATCTTTGTGCGGGACTGCCCGTTTATCATGTGTTGATCTTAGGTGATTGCACTGTTTTAGGCCGTTGGACCATGTCATCTTTGTGCGGGACTGCCCGTTTATCATGTGTTGATCTTAGGTGATTACACTGTTTTAGGCCGTTGGACCATGTCATCTTTGTGCGGGACTGCCCGTTTATCATGTGTTGATCTTAGGTGATTGCACTGTTTTAGGCCGTTGGACCATGTCATCTTTGTGCGGGACTGCCCGTTTATCATGTGTTGATCTTAGGTGATTGCACTGTTTTAGGCCGTTGGACCATGTCATCTTTGTGCGGGACTGCCCGTTTATCATGTGTTGATCTTAGGTGATTGCACTGTTTTAGGCCGTTGGACCATGTCATCTTTGTGCGGGACTGCCCGTTTATCATGTGTTGATCTTAGGTGATTGCACTGTTTTAGACCTTTGGGCCATGTCATTTTTGTGCGGGACTGCCCGTTTATCACGTGTTTATCTTAGGTGATTACACTGTTTTAGGCCGTTGAGCCATGCCATTTTTGTGCAGGACTGCCAGTATATAGTGTGCTGAATGCAAGATTTAGGCCTCTGGGCCTTCCTTATGTTCTGATCTGCGTGTTGTTGCATTTTTTTTTTTCTAATTGTTCTCACATTTCTTTTGTTATCTTTCAAGTCTACAAAGTGGATGTGTGTTTACTTCAAAGGTTGCCCACTCGAGAGATCCAGACGACTTCGCAAGTCAGCGGAAGATCTTCCCTTGCGTGCCTGTGAAGCAAAGGCCCCTTCAACAACAGAGCGTTATTCAAGTGACTTTCAAACATTTAGAGAATGGTCTTCGCGCTTTGAGGAAGTCGCTTGTTTGCCGTCTGATGAGACGTCTTTTGCTCCCATTTGGAGTATTTTGTTACAGCAGAGTTCCCTCTACTCCACACTTGGTTCTGCCTGTTATGGCATAAATTGGGCACACCATCGGTATGGCTTTCCGACTTGTGATTTGACTTGTGATAGAAGTTTTCTCGAGGCGGCTAAAATTGAGCTTGCAAAACCTGTTTCCATAAAAAGGGGGGCGCTGTTACTCCCGAGATGATCTTGAGGATATATAATAGGTTTGCGGGCGCCAAGGCTAATCCTGCTAATCTTCGCTTAGCCGCAATTTGCGTGACTGCCTAGTGGGCTTTTCTCCGCGGCAACGAGTTAGCTAGCCTTCGTTGCTGTAACGTTAGTTTTTGCGATGCATTTGTCAAGATTTATATATGTAAGAGCAAAACAGATGTTTATTATAAGAAATGTTTAGTTTTAATTTTATGAATTTATTTTCTTCGGAGATGTAGCATATTTTGCTCTCAAAAAATTCGTATTAAAATAAAGTTTTAGACTAGGCATGCGTTTGCGGAACTAGGATATCTTATACACTTGTTTAACTGATCTACATAGCTTAAGAACATGGGCCGCTAAGGAGCAGGCATCAGCAATCTACACTTTTTATGTCACGGCAGATAGAAGATCGCGCCAAGGACGGCTAGTCACAGCTATATTACGATAGGTTAGAATCTTTACTTTCAGTGTCTAGAAGTTTGCACACTTAAATTCCTTTGTTCTCTTTCTTTATTTTCGAAAGCGGGCATCAATAAACGAGATGCCCGCCCCTGATGCTGTGTTTGTGTTTATTAAGATTAGTTACAAAATATTTTATAATCGTTTCAGGGTGATTAGAGTATAAATATATTTTGCAACGTTTCGCTATTACACTGGAGTATGTTTACTATGTATGGTTCGTGTTAACTGTAGAAGTATTTTAGACGTGAATCCCTAAGGGGCTAGTAGGCTATTTAAGAATTTGTAAGTTATGCAAGAGCCACTCGAAGGCATCTATTTCAACTTTGCTTTTTAATTTTTCTGTTTATTGACTGCTGTATTTTCTTTATGATGATGTAACGCTCGCTGTATCCTGCATCAATAAACGAGATGCCCGCCCCTGATGCTGTGTTTGTGTTTATTAAGATTAGTTACAAAATATTTTATAATCGTTTCAGGGTGATTAGAGTATAATCAAAAATATATTCAATCCTCCCCGGCGGGGAATCGAACCCCGGTCTCCCGCGTGACAGGCGGGGATACTCACCACTATACTACCGAGGATTTGGGATGACAGCATTGGACAAGATGCCCTGTTCAATTTCGAACCACTGTTTCGAAAAAATTGGGGGTTTGCTGGTTTTGAAACAAACTCTGCTCCAAAGAGTTCATTATCTATGAAGGAAAAAAAGAGGTAACACTACATATAAGATTGAAGCGAGAGAAAGAGTCATATAGCTTTAATCAGTGTGTTAATGGAGAGATGGGCTATGATCTTACTTCCTGCATTCCAGGCGAATTAGTATTTTGGCTCAGTCACCCATGCTCCCCAAGAAGGTATTACACAGTGTGTGACGAATAGTCTTGTCGAAGGTAGAGGTAAACTGCCATAAAAAGGAGCCTGCAGAAAAGGGGTGATGGGTTCTCAATTAGTTATCGGAAAAGGTGTGAGAAAAGTCTTGCAACCAGAAACGTCTATTAGAGGGCTAGTCGAATACAGAATACAGAAACGTACCATGACCAGGAAAAATGGAACATCATGGTTGTAAGAAAAAAGAGAAGTAAGTGAAATAAAGAGAAAAAATATATATAACAAGCCTGTTTCCGGCCGGGCTTGAACCGGCGACCTTCCGCGTGTTAGGCGGACGTGACAACCACTACACTACGGAAACCACTGAAATTTATAGTTCTCATTTTGGCAACGTTCGGACGTAATTAAAATTTTTACTGACAAGCTGACTGACTGACTGACTGATTGACCAAATAATGAAGGAATGAACGAACCAACGAACCAAGGAACCAACGAACCAACGAATGAATGAATGAATGAATGAATGAATGAATGAATGAATGAATAAATGAATGAGTGAATAAATGGCTGATCGACTGATTTCATTTTTTTTATAAGGGCCTATAAGGAGGGAAATCAGTAGCAATAGGGATACACTCGAAAACAACCGACTTTATGTGAGGAATACAAATGCACTGCATCAACAAATCACCTGCAGTTATAGGCATTGAATTCTTTTCTTTTCATGATATTATGTCTTATCCTCGGTAGTATAGTGATGATATCCCTGCCTGTCACTCAGGAGACCGGGGTTCGATTCCCCGCCGGGGTGGACTGGATATATTTTTGAGCGGAAATCGTGCTACCGTGGATTGTCCATGATCTGTTGGTCCTATTTTTGTATTTTTAGAAAGATTTTGTCTAGTTGCCTGTTTGTCTGTTTCATTACCGTAAATCCTCTAATTAGCGCCATGGGCACTTAAGAGAAGACGGCGGCGACTATTTGAGGGAGGCGCTTAATCGAAGGGGAGGAGGGGGGGAGGGAGGGGTGCTTATTTAATTTTTCCCAAATCGTGGTCAGATATGATCGTTTTTCTTTGTAATATGTGTATGTGTCAGTCCCTCAGAAGTCTCAGAAGGATCCTGTCTCTTTGAAGAACTACGTAATATAGCACCTTTGGCAGATCTAGGCCTGCTGTACAATGTTGGCTGGGCTTTACACAGTGAACCAGTAGATCTTCGATCATTACTATCCGTTACGACGGTCAATTCGCAGTGCTTGAATGAGTCGATAATCACTTGCTTCTGATTGAACACGACCAAAACTATACATCCTCTGTTCTATCAATACTCTTCCATAAAACAAAGGGAGGGCAGGGCGGGGTGGGGGGAGGCGCTTATTTTAAATTTTGGCTGATTGAAGGTCGAGCTAATTATTCGAAGGGGGCGCTTATTTGAGGGGAGGCGCTAATTCGTTGATTGACGGTATTTAAATTTTGGGTAATATGCCTCTGAACGTTTCTCTGATAGTCCTCTGACGGCATCACCGGTAGAAAATACTACCTGGAATAACATAAGCAGGTCGGCAAAAGCGGGACAATTATAAATAACTAAAGAAAAGCTGGGAAAAAAAGAACAAAAAAAAAAAAAAAAAAAAAAAAAAGAAAAGAAGAGAACGAGAAACCTTTTTCTAGTTTAGCAGGAGCGGAGTTTCATCCTCGTAGTTTTAGTACTCTTAGATCTACGGATGGACCGTGGCAGTGTGAATGCGCCGCCGGCCGGAATACGGAGATTTGGTGGAACGTTGTTAGAATCCCCCTTTCATGGGCATTTTTTAGTATTACAGTTCGAACGAAAACGAAAGTTGTGAAGTATTTACTAATAGTAATGGCCAATTTCTTCTGACACATCCTTGGAGGGAGTATTCATCATCTTAGACTGGATATTTGTTTTGATGAATACAATTACCATGATTCCCTTTAGTTGTGTTTTATAAAGGAATTGGTCATTATGAACCTCTCACATTGAAAATGTGAAAAATGTTGGAAAAATTGGCAACTAAAACAAGATATCAGGGTTGAAAAGAAGGATTAAATCAAGGCACCGATGGGATTTGAACCCATGACCTCCTGTTTACTAGACAGGCGCTCTAACCAACTGAGCAACGGCGCCCTCCTTCTTTTTTTAGACAATGATATCGTGTTTACACCTAAGTATTATAGGAGGATGTGAGATAATTCTTCAAACAGCCCCTCCCAGACTTAACCTCTCCATGTGAGAATTTATTGATTCGAGAAAGGCTCTCAGGCACAACCCCTAGAAGTTAAATTAATGAAGCCGACCCAGGTATTATCCGTCATGAATTAACTACAACGATTGACTATAATTTCTAAAATATCCAAAAATAATTATTTTTTAATATATACATCCTTCTTTAATGAGAAACGTTTCTCGTTTTAAGACTTTTCTCGACCATCCTTTTTCGATTATTTAAACAACCCATCGCTTTATGTGGATTTTTATGGCATTTTAGCCCCCCTTTGTTTTAGGACAAGAAATCATGTGGCATTACAGACAGGCTAAGAAATGCAATGTCAATAAAATAGTCATGTCTCAATGACTTTTACTATAGAACCATTCTCTATAATCAGTTGTTCGAGGTGGACGCACGCGCAAAATGCCTTTCACGCATTTTCCGCACCAATGAAAAGACCCTTTAATTCTCTGCGGAGGAAAGAGCTCATATCGCACACTAGCCACTGAACAAACGATAAGTGTAACTAATCATCATCAGAGACCGTTTCCAGGTTAGTGGGGGCACTGAGGAAACGTCGAAACGGTGGGTAGAAAATCGGTAAACAAAAGGTGGAGAGAAAGCGAGGAGCTGCCCCTGATCTGAGGACTAAGAGAATGACTCAGTTCAAAACAGCTCTCTGTGATCATAAACGCTGGATTCTTCTTGGGCATAAAATCGCTTTGCATAATCATGCCCAATCGGCGGGTAGCGCGTTCACAGTACATCTTGTGTGTTCTAATAAGAAGCCTATGCTTAGCTAGCTATTCATCATAGTCGTCCTCGTTTAACAAGATTTACTCAGAAAGTTCAAAAAGGGAAAGAAAGAGAGACTGAAACTAAGAAAAATAAAGTATGTTTCCGGCCGGGCTCGAACCGGCGACCTTCCGCGTGTTAGGCGGACGTGATAACCACTACACTACGGAAACCACATGAAAAGAGTTACTGTTATCTTAGAATGTTTCCGACATACAGATTGACAGACAGACCGAGCGACCGAGCGACCGACCGAGCGACCGAGCGACCGAGCGACCGACCGACAAACCGACAGGCCGAGAGAACGACAGATCGACAAACTGACAGACTGATTGAACGAATAAATAATTTTTTTTACAATAGGAAACAGAGATACTCTCAAAAACCGTCGCAGCAGATATTAAATATTGGGGGAAGAAAAATAGTCCTGAGTTCAACGAAGCAACTGCCAGATTCAAGGAGTTGAGTCTAGTTATTAATGCAAATCTGGCATGTTCCTGAGTAGTATAGTGGTGAGTTTCCCCGCTTGTCACGCGGGAGACCGGAGTTCGATGTACTTTATATGTACTTTTTCATCTCTTACCTTTTTTGTTTGTTTGTTTCGGGTAAAATGCCTCAGAACGCTCTCTCAGGATTTCTATATGTATAAGATTCAGACGGCATCACATTGGTAGAAAATAAATTACCTGGAATAAAGCAAGATGCCATAAACAGTTCAAGTGACAAAGAAAGACAACAACAACAACAACAACAACAGCAAAAATAACAACAGGACAGTTATAAAAAAACTAAAGATGCGAAAGAAAAGCGAAAGAAAGAGAGACTGAAACTAAAAGAAATAAAGTATGTTTCCGGCCGGGCTCGAGCCGGCGACCTTCCGCGTGTTAGGCGGACGTGATAACCACTACACTACGGAAACCACATAAAATGTATTGTCGTTAATTTAGAATGTATTTCGACATACAGATTGACAGACAGACCGACCTGTCTGACAGACGAACAGAACGACAGACCGACCGACCGACCGACCGACAAACTGACAGACTGATTGAATGAATAAATGATTTTTTTTACAATAAGAAACAGAGATACTCCCAAAAACAGCAGATATTAAATATTGGGGGAAGAAAGATAGTCCTGAATTCAACGAATCAACTGCCAGATTCAAGGAGTTGGGTCTAGTTATTAATGCAAATCTGGCATGTTCCTCTGGAGACCGGGGTTCGATTCCTCGCCGGTGAGGATGGAAATATATTTTGATCTAATATATGTACTTTTTCTTCTCTTACCTTTTTTGTTAGTTTGTTTGTTTCGGGTAAAATGCCTCAGAACACTCTTCTGATTTCTATATGTTTAAGAGTCAGACGGCATCACATTGTTAGAAAATAAATTACCTGGAATAAAGCAAGATGCCATAAACAGTTCAAGTGAGAAAAAAGCAACAACAACAGCAACAATAACAACAAAAACAACAACAACAACAGCAAGAACAATAACATGACAATTATGAAAAACTAGAGGTGAAAGAAAGACGGAAAGGATAAAAGAAGGACATAGCTTTCTCCAGCTGGGCTTGAAAAACCCTTCATCCTCGTTGTTTTACAACTAAAATTTGTCTTGACACTACCTATGAAGCAATACACAACTGTGTAGATACAGAGGCCTGAACGTCAACAGGGTCCTCATGGGAGATTATTGCAATGACGTATGGCTCAAGCAGTAGTTTATAGAATTTGCTTCACAAAATGATTGATAAACGCCTTGAAATAGGAAAGGTTTAATTTACATTAATACTATATTACTGCTACTACTACTACTACTACTACTACTACTACTACTACTACTACTACTACTACTACTACTACTACTACTACTACTACTACTACTACAATCGTAAACAATTTAAATGAAAAAAATTAAAACCACCCCTTCCCATTTCAATGATGGAAAAAATGGAGTCCATCATTAAAACTAGCCTCAACGCTGACTAATGAGGTATAGTTCAAGCTCTGGTTTCAAGAAATGGTTAAGAACTCAGTGATTGATATAGCGCCTAGAAATGAGAAACGTTGAATTTACATTGATTTCGGAAAAAAGATTATAAACAAAACAGTGCGTCCCCGGGTGGGCTTGAACCACCAACCTTTCGGTTAACAGCCGAACGCACTAACCAGTTCAACCGTAGAACATCGGCAGGGGTCCATGATTTCAGATCCTCATGAATCTCGTCATGCATGAACACGAACACATTTACGAGAGCACTGTGAATTTAGTTAGGGAAAGAGCCATTGAATTATTTCTTCCTCTCCTATAACAACAATAATTCAGCTGAAGAAGTTCAGGCATAGCCATTTTTATGGACAATTATGTCCAAGAGGGAAAGGCGCAGTGAGGTTAACTCTATGTGAAAGTGCCTTTTTGATTTGATCTGTTAATCCGGATGAGAAAAATTTATATATCAATTGACCAACCGATCTCAAATATGATAATAAAAACAAATATAAAGACGCGGATAAATTATTTCTAATCAAAAATATATTCAATCCTCCCCGGCGGGGAATCGAACCCCGGTCTCCCGCGTGACAGGCGGGGATACTCACCACTATACTACCGAGGATTTGGGATGACAGCATTGGACAAGATGCCCTGTTCAATTTCGAACCACTGTTTCGAAAAAATTGGGGGTTTGCTGGTTTTGAAACAAACTCTACTCTAAAGGGTTCATTATCTATGAAGGAAAAAAGAGGTAACATTACATAAAAGATTGGAGCGAGAGAAAGAGTCATGTAGCTGTAATCAGTGTGTTAATGGAGAAATGGGCTATGGTCTTGCTTCCTGTATTCCAGGCGAATGAGTATTTTTACTCAGTCACCCATGCTCCCCAAGAAGTTATTGCACCACCGTGAAGAATAGTTTTGTCGAAGGTAGAGGTAAATTGCAATAAAAAGGAGCCTGCATGAAACGGGTGATGGGTTCTCAATTAGTTATCGGAAAAGGAGTTAATTCAGGGCTAGTCGTTTTCAATTTGGTAGACAATGCATTCGTTGAATCCAGAAGCGTATCATGGCCAGGAAAAATGGAACATCGTGGTTGTAAGAAAATAGAGAAGTTAGTGAAATAAAGAGAAAAAAAATATATAACAAGCCTGTTTCCGGCCGGGCTTAAACCGGCGACCTTCCGCGTGTTAGGCGGACGTGATAACCACTACACTACGGAAACCACTGACACACATCGTTTTCATTTTGGAAGCATTCGAGCCTCATTCGGATCCTGCCTCTCTTGAAGAACTACGTGATATAACACCTTTGGCCGATCTATAGACCTGCTGCACAAGGTGTGTTGAGCTTTAAGGAATGAATCAGTAGATCTTCATTACTATCCGTTACGACAATCCGTCAATTCGCAGTGATTGAATGAGTTGATAATCACTTGCTTGTGATTGGGTAGGGCAAAAACTATACATTCTCTGTTGTCTCAATAGTCTTCCAAAAACCAGAGGGAGGGGAGGCGGGTGCTTATTTTCAATTTTGGCCGATAGAAGGGGAGTGAATTATTCGAAGGGGGCGCGTATTTGAGGGAGGCACTAATTGGTGGATTTACGGTATTTAAATTTTGGGCAATATGCCTGTGAACGTTTTTCTGATAGCCGTCAGACGATATCACCGGCAGAAAATACTACTTGGAAAACGGGAAGATAACATAAGCAGGTCATCAAAAGCGGGACAATTATAACGAACTAAAGAATAAGAAAAAAAAATGAAAAAGGAAAGGAAAAAAAGAGAAGAGAACGACAAACCATTTTCTAGTTTGGCAGGAGCAGAGTATCATCCTCGTACTCTTGAAGCTACGGATGGGCCATGGCAGTGTGAATGCGCAGCCGGAATGCAGAGATTTGGCGGAACGTCGTTAGAATGCCCCCTTTAATCGGCATTTTTGTAGTGTTACAGTTCAAACAAAAACGAAATTTGTGAAGTACTAATTCCTTCTCAGACGTGCTTGCAGGGAATCATGGTAGTTGTATTCATCATCTCGGACTGGATATTTGTTTTAATGGATACAACTACCATGATCCCTTGAACTCTTGTCTCAGAAAAAAGAATGGGCCATTATAAACCTCTCACATTAAGAGCATGAAAAATGTTGGTAAAATTGGCAACTAAAACAAGATGTCAGGGTTGAAAAGAAGGATTAAATCAAGGCACCGAGGGGATTTGAACCCATGACCTCCTGTTTACTAGACAGGCGCTCTAACCAACTGAACTACGGCGCCCTCCTCGAGTAAACAGAACAATATACTAAGGCAATAATAATGTGTTATACCTTAGTATAATAGGAGATTACAAGATAATTTTTCAAATAGCACCTCCCAGAGTTAATAATTCGTATACAATTCTCCATGTGAGTATTTTATTTATTCGAGAAAAGCTCGTAGGACACTTCTAATAACAGGACCTCTTGCACCTAATTTGATTCAGGAAAAGCGGTTGTTTATTGCATCAAAACCGCTAGGAACCAAACTAATGAAGCCGATCCAGGTATTATCCGTTATGAATTAAACTACAAGGATTGACTACAATGTCCAAAATATCCAAAAATAATTTTTTAAAAAATATATATATATCCTTTTTTTATCAGAAAAGTTTCTCGTTTTGAGACGAGAAACTTTAAATTTTATTTAAATAAGGGCATCTAATTAGCTTGCTATATTTTTGCCCTTTTCCATTTCTCCTCTTACTTGTCTACTTTATATTTATCTTTGTAATTTTAGAATGGAATAAATAAATAAAATGAAATGAAATGAAATGACTTTTCTCGACCCTCCTTTTGCGATAGTTTAAACAGCCCATCACCTGTCTTACGCAAGTTAGTTTTATGGCATTTTAGCCTTTACCTTCTACAAAACGTTTCGTCGCGGACTGTGTAATAACTTCTTGGGTAGGATGGGTCACTCAGTGAAAATATTGATTGGCCTGGGATACAAAAAGTAAGGTCATAACCCATTTCTCCGTTAACACACTAATACAATTAAAGCTCCATGACTCTTTCTCTCGCTCCCATCCTTTATGTACTGTAACTTTTCTCTTAATAAGAAAGGAACTCTTAAGAACAAAGTTAGTTTCAAACCAGCAAACCTCCATTTATTCTGGGTTTAAACAGGCATCTTGTTCACAATGTTTTACGCCAAATCCTCGGTAGTATAGTGGTGAGTATCCCCGCCTGTCACGCGGGAGACCGGGGTTCGATTCCCCGCCGGGGAGGATTAAATATATCATGGACTTGAAATAGTTTCTCGGCTTTTTTGTTTTTAGATTTTTGAAGTCGGTTCCTCAATTTTTGTTAAAAATAAATAGAAGCAATACCGTTATACTGATTGAAATACATTAAAACAATAACAACGAAAAACAAATCAAATCAAAAACAAACTTCTTCAGTTAAATTGTTGTTTTTATAGCAGAGGAGGATAATTCACTGATTCTTTTACGAATTCCCATCGATCTCATAGAGGTCTCCGTGGCGCAATCGGTTAGCGCGTTCGGCTGTTAACCGAAAGGTTGGTGGTTCAAGCCCACCAGGGGACGATTCCTGTCATGTTTTTTTTGTTCCTAATAGAATACAACGATGCAGTTGTCTTCGTTCCGTTTATCTGAAAAGCTGATCCTTACGCACGGCCGTACGTAAATATAACAAATTGAAGTCAATTTGATTATTACAGTAACAAATTGCCAAATTGTCCCGCCTTCGCTCGTTGACGCACCGCATAAATTGTAAATTCATGTGTCTGTCCGCTTATTGAGAATGTCAAAAGAGATTTTAACCATGATGTCTCAATAGGAATTAGATGGAGGCGCACACACTGTGTTATAATGAATGTTTCCCGTTTCAAGACTTACCATCAATCTTTCTCTTAACCATTTCTATAAAACAATAAATCTGCACCGCATTCTCCTGTTTCCTACCTATTCCTAGCTTAAGCGAAACTAACGCCCGCAAAATGAGCTTTATTCCTCTCTTCTCCACTCTCACCATACACATAATGTAATAAAAAGAAAGTTATAGCATGACGACTTTTGGAATAATACGGTGCACCGTTTTTAAGAACAGAGAAAGTAAACTATTCTTAGCTTTATTCCATCTGTAGAGGAAGCAAAGTGACCGCGCCGGCTGAATTTTAAACGTTTATAACCTCTTTGATTACGTGTAAGTTAAAGCAGCCATGGAATGGAAACAAGTTGGTGTCAAACGGTACTGTACTTGAAGTTTGATGTTTCTCTAACAACTGCATTTTGACAGGCATATTTTTTTCCAAATTGAGTCTGGAAATGAATATATGTTTTTTGGTTTGGGTGGTTCGCTTTCCCAATACACTTCGTGTGATATTCTCTAGAGAATTGTTCTTAATTTATCCAATTATTAATTTTTATATCTATATATATACGTTACTATTTAAAACTTCAAAAGTAAGAATTCTCAAGAGTGTCATTACGTGTTCTGAAACTGGACTACAAACCGTCAAAGCTAAAACAGGTCTTTTCCCTTGTCCCTATTCATGTTTTTCTTAAACTTGGTTAATTAGTTTTAAGTCGTTTTTGGAAGCTTTCTGACGTTTTTAAAATATGAAAATAGTCAAGACAGTGCAGCTAAGTTTGAGTCCGGTTAGCTGCACTCGGACCAAACCGGGTTTATAAAAGGGCGCTATATTGGGTGTTACGTATATGGTTTGTCTTACCATATTTGGAGTAAACATGTGCGTTCTAGTTCTATGTAGCTTACATGTAGTACGCATTAAACGAGTTGAGTTGCATTACAAATGGCGTCTTGTCGTGCCATCCGTAACATGGTGTCAGAAGTGTTTTGTTGATCTTATGGCGAGCTGCAGCGCTCAAGATTACGTCTTCTGGTTGATATTCAGTCAAAGCAGTTACTGAAGCGAAACGAAGCGACAATTCCTTGATTTACGGTACGTACAGCGAATTTCAACATCGACCACGTGCGTTGAAACCCAGCAAAACGATGTCAGACACCGAACAAGATCCTCCACCACCAGCTCCACCGCAAGCTCCACAGCCTACTCCGCCGCCTCAAGTCCTCAGTTTTCCTTCAAATTTTCCAGTACCAAGCGCTATGGTTTGTCGTGGAGATATCACGAGCAACTGGGAATTTTTTAAGCAACAATGGCAAGATTATGAGGTAGCAACGGGTTTGGATCAGAAGAGTCAATCGATCCGATTAGCAACCTTCCGTTCTGTTATGGGAAAGGAGTATCTGCAAATTTTCCTGAATCTGAATTTTGGCACCGAAGTACTGACGATAACTTCAGCATTGAAGGCGCTGGAAAACTATTTCGTACCAAAGAGAAATGTTGTCTATGAGAGGTATGTCTTTAACTCTTGCATTCAAGTACCCGAAGAAACTGTTGATTGCTATGTCAATAGATTAAGAAAACTCGCAGCATCGTGTCAGTTTGGAGCACTTGCAGAAGAAATGATACGTGACAGGCTAGTTATTGGAATACAAGATAAGGGTACAAAAGCTAGATTGCTCAGAGAGAAAGATTTGTCTTTGGATAAAGCTCTTGACATGTGTAAATCAAGTGAAATAACGAATAAGCAGCTAAAGTCGATTCAAAAGGATGAGAAACAAAACAATGAGGAACTGAACTTAGTTCACGTGAAGCGTAAACCGATGCAAGGCAAGAAACCACCAAATCCAAAGAAACCTGACAAAAAATGGAAATGTAAATATTGTGGCCAACAAAAGAAGCATGCCAAGCAGACAGAATGTCCAGCTTATGGTCAACAATGTCGCAATTGTAAAAGAATGAACCACTTCGCCAAAGTGTGTCAGGCAGGCAAAGAGAAGGTTCATGTCGCTGAAGTGGCAGAAGGTTACGAGTCTGAGGAATCATTATTGAAGATAGAAGAAATTACTGCAATTAATGGTAGTGGTAAACAGTTGACATCCAGTATTACCTTTGTGATAGAAGAGCAGTACAAAGAGCAACTAGTATGTCAGTTGGACACTGGTGCAACTTGTAATGTGATCAGTCACAGAAATTTAGTTCAGCTGTTGCAGAATGGTGATCCCCCCTTGTCTAAGTCCAATGCCCAGCTAAAGCTATTTGATGGTAGCTTGATGAAGCCTGTAGGTGAGACCACACTCACAGCAGAGAGAAGGGGCAAGCGTCTGGACCTGAGATTCCAAGTTGTTGAGAGTTCTAACAAACCCCTCTTATCGGCTGAGGCTTGTGAGCAGTTGGGACTTCTCAAAGTGGATATAGATCCTGAAGAGTCCATTCATGTCCTGAAAAGCAGTAGTAACCTGACCAGAGATCAGATTCTTGTTCAGTACAAAGATGTTTTTGAAGGGTTAGGCCATATTGGTGATACAACCATTATCACAGACCCCAGCGTAAAACCAGTGCAGCATTCTCCGCGCCGAGTGCCAGTTCCCCTGCGTGATAAGGTCAAGGCCAAACTTGATGATCTGGAAAGGAAAGGAATCGTGGAGAAAGTCACAGTACCGACCGACTGGATTAGCAGTATGGTGGTTGTCGCAACACCAAATAAGATTACGATTTGTTTGGATCCTAAAGATCTTAACAAGGCAGTCATCCGTCCAAAGTACCAAATGCCTACTCTAGATGAGTTGTTGCCCAAGTTTAGCAATGCCAAAGTGTTTAGTACCTTAGATGCTAAAGATGGGTTTTACCAGGTTGGATTAGATGAGAGCAGCAGTCTCAAGACAACATTCTGGACTCCCTTTGGGCGTTACAAGTATTTGAGGCTACCCTTTGGTATCAACCTGGCTCCAGAAGAGTTCGAATGCAAATTGCATGAGAAGCTTGATAGTCTTCCCGGTGTAGAAGTGATAAGAGATGACATATTGGTCATGGGCTATGGAGAGAATGATGAAGAAGCAAATCGAAATCATGATGAGAACTTGATTCGTCTGCTAGAGCAAGCTCGAAAAGCCAATCTGCGTCTAAACAGCAGCAAGTTGAACCTCAAGAAGTCTGAAGTCAGATTCATGGGACACTTGATCACCAAAGATGGGTTACAGCCAGATCCTGAGAAAGTGAAGGCAGTTCAGGAAATGCCGAGGCCTACATCCAAGAAGGAACTCCTGAGTCTCTTAGGATTCGTTAATTACTTGGCAAAGTTTCTCCCTAGGTTATCAGAGGTCGCCCAGCCACTGAGAGAGATGACAGCAAAGGATGCAAAGTTCATCTGGTCCCAGCATCATGAGACAGCATTCCAGGAAGTGCGAGAGCTTGTAGTCAAACACCCTGTGCTCAAGTATTATGACCTTCAAGAAGAAGTCACAGTGCAATGTGATGCGAGTGAATACGGGTTAGGAGCAGCTTTATTACGAAACGGCCAGCCAGTTGCTTTTGCTTCACGGTCCCTATCACAGACTGAGAGGCAATACGCTCAAATTGAGAAGGAGTGTTTAGCGATTGTCTTCTCCTGCGAAAGGTTCAGTCAATACCTCGCCGGTCGTAAAAAGATAACGGTTGAGTCAGATCACAAACCCTTACAGTCCATTTTCCCGAAGTCAATCCTCTCTGCTCCATGTCGACTACAAAGAATGATGTTGAGGCTACAGCGCTTTAACCTAGAGGTTAAGTACAAGCCAGGTGCACAGATGTATGTTGCCGATCACTTGTCTCGAGCCTCGCTTGCTGTCAAGACGGAGTTGACAGACAACTTTCAAGTTTTCGCTCTTGAACTTGAAACACTTACTCCCTTTGATTCCATCAAAGTGGCTCCAGAAAGGTTAACTCAGCTGCAGAAGTGCACAGCACAAGACCTCGTCTTAGAGAGCCTGAAGACCACTGTTCTAACAGGATGGTCTGAGAGAAGAGAGCAATGCCCAGTACAAGTTCGTGACTACTGGAACTACAGAGAAGAGATTTCACTCCACAATGGTATTCTATTTAAGAGTCAGAGAGTGATTGTCCCCAAAGCCATGAGGCCAGAGATGCTCTCAAGAATTCATTCAAGCCATCAAGGAGTCGCATCATGCCTAAGAAAGGCCAAAGACATCGTGTTCTGGCCTGGAATGAATTCAGAAGTCAAAGCCCTGGTTGAGAGATGTGCTGTCTGTGCCGAGTTTCAGGCTAGGAATGCTAGTCAGCCAATGCAGTCTCATCAACTTCCAGACAGACCTTGGAGTAAAGTGGCTACAGATTTGTTCACTGTTAGTGGAAAGAATTACCTCACAGTCGTTGACTATTACTCAGATTTTGTAGAAGTTAGTGAACTTGAAGATACCACCTCACGTGCAGTTATACAAGTACTCAAAGAACAATTCAGTAGACATGGAATCCCGGACACTGTTGTCTCAGACAACGGATCACAGTACAGCAGTCAAGAATTTCACGAGTTTTCACTCAGCTGGGAATTTAACCATGTGACATCATCACCACACTACCCAAAGTCAAATGGGAAAGCAGAGTCTTCAGTGAAGACAGTTAAACTGCTATTTAAGAAGGCGGACCGAGATGGGAAAGATCCATGGCTATCGCTACTAGACTACAGGAACACACCTACTGAAGGTATAGGTGACAGCCCCGCCCAGAGGCTTATGTCGCGCCGAACACGAACTCTCTTACCAACAGCGTCAAGCCTTCTCCGTCCCAAAGTAAGCGCACATTCTACAGAGAAATTAGAGCGGAAAAGGCAAAAGGCGAAGTTCTACCATGACCGTCATGTGAAGCAGTTACCTGAATTAGAGATTGGACAAGAAGTCAGAAGTGCACCCCTGCGAAAGAACCAAACGTGGAAACCAGCTATTTGTGTCGAGAAACTGTCAGACAGGTCATATGTAGTCCAAGCAGGCAGTGAGACCCTCCGAAGAAACAGGCAGTTTCTGAGACCTGCAGCAGAATCCTCGACACCAGAAAAGCAAAGCACCAAGGTTAGCTCAGATGAGTCAGGAGTAAATCACAAGGAGATACCTAGAGTACCTGAGTTACCTGCTATACCTACTAGGCCTGACAAAGATTCCTTGAATGAAACTGTTGCTGAAGAGACTAATGTTCCAGTGTTAGCACCTCAGAAGACAAGAACCCGGACTGTTCGTCCCCCTTCAAGATTTAAAGATTTTGACATGAAGCGTTAAGCAAAGGCTAGACTTTGAACACTTTAAGTTTGTTTTAGCAAGCTCGGATAAACTGATTTAGTTTGACATAGAACACTTTCAGAAACAAAGTGGATTTGTGTAAGTTTGTTTTAGGCTAGTGTTTGCCAGATATTTGTTTATTAGTTTTTCTTTTTTTAAAGAAAGGGAGATGTTACGTATATGGTTTGTCTTACCATATTTGGAGTAAACATGTGCGTTCTAGTTCTATGTAGCTTACATGTAGTACGCATTAAACGAGTTGAGTTGCATTACAAATGGCGTCTTGTCGTGCCATCCGTAACATTGGGGAAAATATCCGCCTCATAATCGACATTATGGAATATACTAAGAGGCATAACATCCCAGGCATTCTAGTGTCTCTAGACTTCAGAAAAGCTTTTGACTCACTTGAATGGCCCTTTATAATGAGAACACTGGATGTCTTCAATTTCGGTACGAGTATTCAAAAATGGGTTAGCACCTTTTACACCAACATAGAGAGTGCAGCATTAAACAATGGTTTTTTGACAAACTGGTTTCGGCCGTCTAGAGGAGTCCGTCAGGGGTGCCCACTATCCCCGTATTTGTTTATTCTTTCAGCAGAAATAATGGCCAATAAAATCCGACAAGACCTACACGTCAAAGGAATTGAAATATTAGGAAAAGAACTGAAACTGAGCCAGTATGCAGATGATACAAATCTTTTGTGTGCTGACCTGGCCTCTGTCGAAAAGGCCTTAGAAATAATCGATAACTTTGGTACGCTAGCGGACCTTAAATTAAACCGGAAGAAAACAAAAAGCGCTCTGGTTGGGAAAATTGAAAAATAATAAGGGCAATCCATTACAACTGAAATGGTTACATAACCCGGTTAAAATCTTAGGAATCCATGTTTCGTACGACGAAAAGGGAAATAACCAACATAATTTCAACCACAAGTTACAAAAATTGCAAACAAATCTGGACCTGTGGAGGGCACGTGACCTTACACTATTTGGGAGAGTACTAATCATAAAATCTCTGGCATTATTACAACTCGTTTACTTAGCATCAAATCTCAATGTACCTCAAGAAATAATACCAATAATCAAAACAAAACTGTTCAGATTTCTATGGAAAAACAAAAAAGACAAAATAAAAAGAGAAGGGCTCTATCAAGATCGAGATAAAGGGGGTATACGTATGATCGATGTAGAAACTATGATAAAGGCACTGAGGTTAGCTTGGATTCCGAGACTTTTCGCACCGGGAAGAAAAAACTGGAAAACTGTCCAGACCATTATCTAGGAAAATACGGCGGTCTGAGCTTTCTTTTAAGATGTAACTACGACACAAAATATATCGACGGTTTGCCATTATTTTATAAAGACATTTTAAAATTTTTTAATGAATTGAAAACCTTGTATAACTATGACAGAGGACAGGATATGATCGTATTCAATAACAAAGAAATCCTCGTTGGAGGGAAGCCAATTTTCATCAGTGAATGGCTTAACAACAACATTCTTTTTATACAAGACCTGTTGAACAACAATGGCCAGTTTATGTCTTATCAAGAATTTAAAAACAAATTCGCTCGCAAAACAAACTTTCTCCAATTTTATCAAGTTGTAAGTGCGATACCGAAGCATCTAGCCACAAAAGCGAAAAACACATTACCACCAGAAAGCGAACCATACATCGAGAACAACCCTCTTTTTCAACTAGACGACTTGACAGAATTAACTTAGTCAAAGCCAAAACTAGGGACTTCTATTGTTTAATTCACAAAACAGTTCACACGAGGTGTCAAACTGGCCCAACGAAATGGAATCAAACCATGCATGCAGGGAGACATGGGAAAAAATATTTTCCTCGCTGAAAAACATTTGTAAGGAAACAAAATTAAAAGAATTTCAATTCAAACTTATTCATAGAATTGTTGTAACAAAAAGGAACTTTTTAGATAAGGAATCAAAACGGATGATGAATGCCTCTATTGCGCTGAACATGATTCAATCGATCACACATTTAATGATTGCGAATTTGTTAAGAGCTTTGTTAAAAACGCCATCGACTGGTTTAATGCTGTCAATAATTCGAATTTTAGTCCAACAATAGAAGAAAAACTATTTGGCATCATGCCCGGCTCATACGATAAAACATTATTAAAGAAATTTAATTATACGATCTTGTTTATGAGATTCTACATCTACACTTGTAAGATGCAAAACAAGGCTATTCACCTCTCCACTTTCGTTGATAAAGTGTTAACCAAATACAGAATAGAACGTCTTTCTTAATAATTAAATAGGAAAAAACACCCCTCCTCCAAAGCATTATAAGCGGCATCCACTTGTACACACACCTATTTCACTTAAATATTTTAATTGGCACTAGTAACAATGTAAATACTGTACTTGTAAACACACTTATATTATGTTATATTATGTTATATTATATTATATTATATTATATTATATTATATTACTTTTATATTATAATTAGCACTTGTAATAATGTAAATACTGCTCTTGTAACAATGTAAATACTGTACCTGTAAGCACATGCAGATAACAAATAAAATTAAAAAAAAAAAAAAAAAAGACGTTGCAGCTAAAATGGCGGCTGATCGGATATTCTGACGTAATTATCACGTGATATGACATAAGTGTGTTCTTAGGCTTACTATATACTCTCTAAGCCACATTATCATTGCTGAAATAATCTTAAGGTTCTTACTTGGGTCAGACTTGGCCCAACCTTGGCTGCGGAAGGTCAAATATATCCCGCTCTGAATAGGGTGAAGGTATCGTACGACCTGGTTTCCGTAGTGTAGTGGTTATCGCGTCCGCCTCACACGCGGAAGGTCGCCGGTTCAAGCCCGGCCGGAAACAGGCTTCCTATATTTTTTCCCCCTCTTTTGACCAACTTCTTTATTTTCTCACAACTACGATGTTTTATTTTTCCTGGTTGTGGCACGCCACTGTTTTCAAATAATACATTTTCTATGAAATTGAAGACGTCTAACCCTCCAACGTATGGAAAGATATTAGCAAACTGTTTGGAGGCTTTTCTTGTCTCTACATTTAAAAGTTTATAGTGCAAGTTCATGGCGTGGCATAGAGGTCATAACAGTGTTGGAAGGAGAGTGGTTATGATTTCTGTGTTCCAATCAGGATATAAGAATTAGATTTTCTGATTTTTCATAAAAAGTTTACCATCTATTCCCGGTATATCTATAAGGTAAAAATAAATTGTTTTAGTACAGTTGTCATAACTTATGACGACTGTATATTTTGTTTACTGGTAAACGTATATTTTTACAAATGAGAAGGAATTTACCTCCTCAAACATAAGGCAGACCTCAGCCCATAGAGACCTGGGTCCATAAGGTTACTTATCATTTATCTCTCGTCAAGTGACACCTAGAACCAAAGAGCAGGGGAAAAAAAGGAAAAAAAGGCAGCAAGAACTTATGTTTCCGGCCGGGCTTGAACCGGCGACCTTCCGCGTGTTAGGCGGACGTGATAACAACTACACTACATGTCTAAGACAAATAATTCGACTAAATTCGTCTCAGACGAAAGAAACGTCTAAGATGAATATTTTGCCCAGGACAAACAAAACTTCTAAGACGAATAATTCGTCTACGAAAAATAAAAGAGTAGGACCGATAACGGTAAAAAGAAGTATTATGCTTATTCTGTACGAAGTAAAATAAACCCAAAACAAAACAAAGAAAACGAAAAACCAATCAAATCGAAAACAATTTTTTTTTTCAGTTATACCAGAGGAAGATATAATTCACTGATTGTTTTTTCTAATTGGTAACGCATCCATAGAGGTCTCCGTGGCGCAATCGGCTAGCGCGTTCGGCTGTTAACGGAAAGGTTGGTGGTTCAAGTCCACCCGGGGACGCTTTAGTTTATTATCATTCTTTGTTTTTTTTTCAAAAGATCACACTAACTAGAATACAACGACGCAGGCTGTATCTAAATACCGTCTTTCCCCAATTTTATCATTAGTTGAAGGATCTAGAAGCTGTGAATTCACTTTCCTTGTCAACCCGTTATTGCGCAAGCAAGTTACGGGTCGTGGTGGTGAATCAGATAATGCAAATTAGAGTTGGTCGATGATCACTTTCCATCGCGATTCCTCCGCTTTGCAGGTTCACTTATTGTTTGAAATCTCCAGGACAACATGATACGAAACTGCGAGTAATTCAAGTAAGAAGAAAAACGATCTTCAGTCAAAAAGTCATCCATTCTTCCCTGGTGGGGAATCTATCGGTCCTTTTCATAACCATTTCTTTGAACCATAACTTGAGCCATACTTCATTAGTTTCGTTGATGTTATAATTTGAACGGCATTTTCTTGCATTCTACCTTCATGTATTCCCAACATAAGCTTAACTCCTGCATATTAGCTCCATTCTTCTTCTTATCCACTCCCACGGTACACATAATGTGATAAAATGTAAAGATGTTGGACGACCAGCTTGGTGACATGGGACTACTTGCCTAACGTAGTCTCCGTAGTGTAGTGGTTCTCACCTCCGCCTAACACGCGGAGGGTCGCAGGTTCAAGCCCGGCCGGAAACAGACTTTATTATAAATTTTATTTCTTTTGTTTTCACTAACTTCTTGATTTTCCCAAAACTACGATGTTTCGTTTTTTTTCCTGGTTATGGTACGCAACTGTATTTAAAAGCATGCATTTCTTTTTAGCAAATTAAAGGCGTCTTACCTTCGATTCCAACGTATTAGAGAGCTTAAGCGACCCCGAGGACAACGCCTAGTGAAAAAAGGAATTTCTATTTTACTTTCGATTTTTGCAGTTGTCTACGGAGGATTAATAACGGATAATATCCAGGTATGTTTCATTTGGCTTCATTTTTTTGAAACAAAGAAAAAAAGGAGAGAACTGCTAAGGTTTTGAAACCTGCCTCCGGGGGGGTTTCAATAAAATAAAATAATAAAATAAAAAAAACCTCTTTTCCTGCATCTAAATAAATATGTCGAATTGGTCCTATCAAAAGAAGTCTTTGGAACTCTGGATAAGTGTTTTGAGACTCCTCAGGTTAATTATCTGCCAATCTCCTATTATACTAAGGTGTAACACATTATTATTGCCTTAGTGTATTGTATTGTATCCTCAAGGAGGGCGCCGTAGCTCAGTTGGTTAGAGCGCCTGTCTCGTAAACAGGAGGTCATGGGTTCAAATCCCATCGGTGCCTTAAGTTCCTTCTTTTCAACCTTGAAATCTTGTTTTAGTTACCATTTTTACCAAAATTTGTCATGTTTTCAAACGCGAGAGGTTTAGAGTTGCTATTAGTACCTCTCAAATTTTCTTTTTGTTCGAACTTAAAAGCTAAAAGAAGGGCCGCTAGAAAGGAATTCCAACGCCTTTCCGTTCATTTCAGGTGTGCATTCAAACTGCCAGGGCTTACCCGTAGCTCTAAGAGTAAAAAAACTACGAGGAGAAAACTCGAATTCTGCCAAACTGGGAAACGTTTTGTTATTCGTTACTCTTTTTCATAATTGTTCGACTTTTTATAGTTTTCACATGACCCGGTTTAATGTATTTTCCGCTGTTATTCCAAGTAATTAGTCGCAGTTGTTTTCGTCTCACACCTGCCGCACCCACTATTGTGCATTCTGTTTTGCATGGATGTCCTGATTGGCCAGTTATTAGTATTTATACTCTCCGCTGTCTCTTGAGTACCATTCACGCTCGCAGTTCCATACAGCTTATTCATCTTTCTGGTTTACGCCCCCCCCCCCCCCCCCGTTTACTGCAGGTTTCGTCATTGCTTTTATCTTTCAGGCCGTAGAGACACTTCTGGCGACTTCTTTCGCTGTTTCAAATGCGGCAAATTTGGACACTGGGCCAAGGACTGTAGATCCATGTTCTGGCCGGGAAGTTACCAGTCCCCTAGCTGCAATTCTTGCCCTGGAATCTCCTACAACAAGCCAACCGCAGGCCAATCAACTCAACCAAAGCAATGAAGATGACTTGGCGCAGGTAGATCAAATTACACAGAATTACGAACTTGAAAGCGGACATTCATTAAGTGTTAAGGGTAATTTGAAGAATAATTTACGTTTCTGGAGATCTATAGGTGCTCCGGATTTTATTTTGTCTATTATTGAAAACGGCTACAGGCTGCCGTTCATCAGTTTTCCGTTGGCCGTAAAGCTAAGAAATAATAATTCAGCTCGACTTCATGCTGATTTTGTGGACCAAGCTGTTCTTGAGCTTGTTAACTCTGGTCGGGTGCGTATGGTTAATGAGCAGCCTTTTGTAGTAAATCCCTTGTCAGTTTCTATACAGCCATGCGGTAAAAAGAGGTTAATTCTTGATTTGCGCCATGTCAATAAGTCATTAATTAAGCAAAGCGTTAAGTACGAGGACTGGAAAATTGCTATGGCTTATTTTGCGAAAGACGCGTACATGTTTTCCTTTGATTTAAAAAGCGGTTATCACCATATCGACATTGCGCAAGAGCACCAAACTTTTCTTGGGTTTTCATGGCGGGCGTCTGATTCCATTAATGAAGTATTTTATGTTTTCACTGTGCTCCCATTCGGTCTTTCCTCTGCCCCTTACGTTTTGACAAAGGTTTTGAAGCCTTTAGAAAAGTATTGGAGAATAATAATAATAATAATAATAATAATAATAATAATAATAGATTTATATAGCGCCATATCCATGACTCATGGCGCTTTACAGTAAAAAATGTTATTAAAAATAAAATTTACATTAAAAATTTACATCAGTGATAAAAAATTACTAACAAATAAAATAGCTAAGCTCTAAAAATGAAAGTAAAACTAGGAATCATTAAAACCTTTAAATAAAAACTGACCAACTTAACTAAGTGGCTGACTAACTAACTAGCTAAACTATCTAATCTACTAATTAACTAACTAACCAAAAGTCTAGTTATAAAATTTGTTAAAAAGATATGTCTTTATACAAGTCTTAAAATCTGATAGCGAGCCGCTCCCTCTTATATTGTTCGGAAGAGAGTTCCATAGGCTAGGTGCTACAAAAGAGAAACCGCCTATGACCATAGCCTATTAACTTGACAGGTGGTACTTTCAAGAGGTTTTTGGAGGAGGATCGAAGATTTCTGCTTGGTACATAAGGCTCTAGCAGTTCAGTAATGTAATTAGGGGCCTGGCCGTTGAGCGCTTTATAGGTAAAAAGTAAAATCTTATAGTTGATGCGCTGGCTTATTGGAAGCCAGTGTAGCTGCTTTAAAACCGGCTTGATATGATCGTATTTCCTTGTTCTAGTAACAACGCGAGCCGCAGCATTCTGGACATTTTGTAGACGATCTATCAAAAATTTTGGTAGTCCATATAGAAGCGAGTTGGCGTTATCTAGTTTGGAAGTGATGAATGCATGTACTAACTTTTCAGTGTCTGCTGGAGATAGACAGACTCTTATCCTGCTAATGTTTCTAAGATGGAAGAAACAGGCCTTGCAGGTACTGGTAACATGCTTTTCCAGTGACATGTACTCATCAAAGATGACTCCAATGTTCTTTGCAGAAGTAGATGGCTCGATCTGTTCACCAGACACATCGACGTGGTCTATTAATGGGGGTGGACGATGTCGTGCGCTCAAGATCAAAAGCTCCGTCTTTCCTCTGTTTAGTTTCAGCTTATTGCACACCATCCACGAGTCGATCTCAGAAACACATGCTTCTATTTTAGCTATAGAACCAGGTTGTTCGGCGTAGTTGGGCTTAAATGAGAGGTAGAGCTGGGTGTCATCAGCGTATAGATGGTAGTTAAGTCCGTGCCGTTTGATGATGTCCCCGATGGGCGATGTGTATAACAAATACAGGATTGGCCCTAAAACGGATCCCTGGGGAACACCGTAGCGAAGTTCTTTCATCTCTGACTTGGTTCCGTCAATCATCACAAACTGCTTTCGGTCTTGAAGATAGGATCGAAACCATTTTAGCGCATTTCCTTTCACGCCGTAGCGTTTTTCCATTCTTTCTAATAGCAGTTTATGGTCGACGGTATCAAACGCCGCAGACATGTCCAACAGTAGCAGGATAACGCATTTCTGATTATCTATCTCACAGGAGAATACAGGGTCTTTGTATAGCCATCTTCTTGGACGATGGTTGGGCGATTGTTCAGGATAGAGAAAGTTGTCGCACTAAGGCCCTAGCTGTAAGGGGGGATTTGTATAACGCGGGTTTTGTCGTTAACGAAGACAAATCGGTATGGGAACCCACCCAAGTATTGGACTGGTTGGGTATAACCTGGAATTCTGCACTGGGTACTTTAAAAACTGTAGAAAGAAGAATTCTTAAGGTCATCAATACAATTGATCATATTATTGAAGCCGATTTCAAAGTGTCTGCCAGAGAGTTGGCCTCCTTCACAGGTCAAATTATTTCCACCGGGCCTGTAGTTGGTAACATTGGCAGGATAATGACCAGACATTGTGTCTTGTCCACCTTGTGCAAAGATAACTGGGATTGTATATTCAGTCTCGACGATTACTGCAAGGAAGAACTGTATTTTTGGAAGGAAAATATGGTTAATATCAACTCTAGGTATTGCTTTGTAAGTAAAGATCCTAGTTATTTTGTATATTCGGATGCCAGTGCTACCGGAGGTGGAGCAATTATTGACTTTAACAATGATTTTGTGTGCCACAAAATGTGGTCGGAGAACGAGAGAGTTCAAAGTTCAACGTGGAGGGAGTTGTCTGTTATTGAGTTTTCATTGCAATCATTTGCCTCAGTGTTGGAAGGATCACACGTTAAGTGGTTTACTGATAGCCAAGCAGCTGCTAAGATTGTTGACGTGGGCAGCATGAAGTTAGGTTTGCAAAAGATGGCCCGAAGGATTTTTGATATTTGTATTCGATCGGGGATTCATTTAGAAGTGCAATGGATCCCTCGCACTTCGAATCAGCAAGCTAATTATATAAGTCGTTTAATTGATACTGATGATTGACAAATTACTGAAGAATTTTTTCTTTTCCTTGATGGCCGGTGGGGCCCGCATAGTGTTGATTGTTTCGCCAATTATTATAATCACAAGCTCCCCAAATATTTTTCGAGGTTTTGGAACCCCAATACTTCGGGTGTTGATTTTTTCTTTCAGTCTCTTCGAGGAGAAAATTGCCTAGTAGTCCCTCCAGTTGGTATCGTCCCACGCGTATTGCATTATTTGAAATCTCAGCGGGCCGTTGGTACGCTCGTTGTACCTCTTTGGCCTTCGGCTCATTTTTGGCCTTTAATTACACACAAGTATAGTTGTTATCTTGTGGCTCAAAGTATTCATATCGGGAATGAGGTTCTAACCCGCGGAAGAAACCTTAATTCGCTCTTAGGGTCTGGTCTTTTCACAGGAAATATCATTGCCTTTAGATTGAAATTTACTGAGTAATTTATTGGACGGTGTGTCCATTAGCCTAATGTTTATTTACATTTGGTGGCGCTGGCCAAAGCAATATGTTGTTTATCTATGTGGCACTGGCCTAATTAATAGTCTGTCATTTCATGTGGCGCTGTCTTAAACAGCGTATAGTTGATTTATGTGGCGCTGGCCCAATCAATGGGTTTTTGATTTACGCGGCACTGGTCCATTCAATAGTCTATCGTCTTATGTGGCACTGGCCCCAACAATGATCGATTTTTATACGGCTCTTTTTTGTTCTTTTATTATATATGTTTTGTTCTTCTCTTTCCAGGTAATCTTATCAAGTAATCCCTGGAAAGGCTTTCAACAATTTTCTTCAATCAACGTTTATGAGGTTTTAGAAGCTATGTTGAAGTCCAGGGCGGATACAACTACTAAAGCCTACGTTCGCGTTATTAGAAAGTTCTTGGGGTGGTCTAAAAGTAGACATTTCAACATGCAGTTACCTTTTCCCCTTAGTGTTGTTTCTCTATATTGATTTGAAGTTCAGTTCAGTCTTGCACCTCTAGTTCCTCAGTAATTTTAGCCCATGCTGCCCTTAAATGGTTACATTCTTTTGTCCCTAGTTTGGATCGTAATCCTTTGGATAGTGAATTTTGCAGGAATATTATCGAATCTGCTAAACGCCAGAAATCACAGCCAGTTATGAAAAAGAAGCCTATTACCACATACATCATAAGGAGTATTTTAGATACTCATAACAAGAAAGATGTTAATTTAAAGAATCTTCGTATCGCTGCGTTATGCTCTTTAGCTTTTGCAGGATTTTTTCGTTACGACGAATTATGCAATATTGTTCCTAAGCATATTGAATTTCACAGCGATTATATAAGAATCTTTGTACCTCGTAGTAAGACGGATGTTTATAGGGAAGGGAATTTCGTCTTTATTAGTGCATCCAGGTCGAAGTACTGTCCTGTTGGTGTTTTACAACGGTATTTAGATTTGTCTGGTATTGACTTATGTAGTTCTCTCCCTTTATTTAGACCGCTTGTTTTTCACCGTAGTAGTTCTAGCTATACCCTGAGAAGTGGAAAGATTTCTTATACTACTTGTAGAGATATCTTAAGGGATACCTTAAGTCAGCTGGGCCTCAACCCTAGTGATTATGGTCTTCATAGTTTAAGATCCGGTGGTATTACATCTGCGGTACGTAATAGTAGTAACTCGATTCCAGAAAAACTTCTTAAAATACATGGTAGATGGAAATCTGATTCTGCCAAGGATATGTATGTTGAAGAGAGCCTTGAAAACAAGTTACAAGTAACTAATTATTTAGGTTTGTAATGCATTTTCGAGCGTATATTAATTTCTCCATACAGTAGTGTGTAAAAAATTGTAAAAAAAAAACAACAAAAAACAAAAACAAAAACAAAAACAAACAACAACAACAACAACTTTGTTTGTATTACGGGAATTTAAGGGTAAAATGATTTACCTTCGTTTGAGCGAAGCGAATTAGAACGTAACGTTATTTTTTGCCAATGTGATGTCGTTGACCCCATAAGAAAAACGTTCCGACGCATTTTGCCCAACATCTGAATAATCAAACAAACAAACAACTTTATAAAGAAACAAACAAACAAAAAGACCAACAGATAATGGAGAATCTACGGTAGGAAGAAAAGCGACTTCCTGTCAAAAATGTATGTTGTCCTCCCCGGCGGGGAATCGAACCCCGGTCTCCCGCGTGACGGGCGGGGATACTCACCACTATACTACCGAGGATAAGACTTGTGGAAATTAAAAACAAAACATAATCAAATGTTTATTACTGGTAGGTGATCTGTGGTTGCAGGGTATCTTTATTTATCAAATGAAGTCGGCTATAGATTTATACTGTATTGCATTGCATTGTATTGTATTGTATTGTATTGTTTTCGAGTGTACCTCTGTTAAGACTGATTTCCTCGGTTCCTTATAAAGAAAATGAATTCAATCACTCATTCAGTCACTCAGTCAGTCAGTCAGTCAGTCAGTTAGTCAGTCAGTCAGTCAGTCGGTCGGTCGATCGGTTGGTCGGTCAGTCAGTCAGTCAGTCAGTCGGTACGTCAAAATTTTCAAATACATCTAAACGCTTTTCAATACGAGAACTCGAGTCACCGGCTTAGGATCGATCCGTAAAGTGAAAAACTGTGACCTCTTACTTGGAAATACTGCATTTGCGAGACCTTGGTCACAGTTTTTCACTGCACGGACCGACCGTAAGCCGTTGAACAACATATCTTTCATTTCCTTAAACGTGCACTTTTGAATTTGTCGCATTTAAAAACATGACATACTTTGGTAAAATTGGTATCTAAAACAAGATATCAGGGTTGAAAGGAAGGATCAATTCAAAGGCATCGATGGGATTTGAACCCATGACCCCCTGATTACTAGACAGGCGCTTTAACCAACTGAGCTTCGGCGCCCTGCTTGAGGACACAGAACAATACACCTCTTTTTTCTAGGTTATGATAATGTGTTAAACTAAGTATTAGAGGAGATTGCATGATATTCCTCCTTGGAGTACCTTATCTGATATCAATTAAATGTACAAGTTTATAATGCCCAAAATAATATATGCCTTGTTCATCATCAGAAAGTTTAACGTTTCTCGTTTTAAAACTTTTCTCAATCTTTTCTTGATATCCTAGACAACCCATCACCCGTTTTGTTGGTAACCTTTTAAAGCACTTTAGCCTCTTCCTTCGGCAAAACTCGTCGTCAGGAACTGTGCAATAACTTCTCGAGGAGGATGAGTTACTCAGTGAAAATATTATTTCCCGTGGAATACAGAAATTAAGACCATAGCCCATCTCTCCATTAACAGACTGATAAAAGTTCCATGCCTCTTCTTTCACTTCTATCCTTTATATGAGGTTACCATTTTTCTAAGAAAGGTGGATGAAGCACCCCTCCGAGCAGAGTTAGTTTCAAAATCAGCAAACCTCAATATATGTTTTTTTTCTGAAATATTCCAGCCTCAACAGGGCATCTTGTCTCAAGTTGTTATCCAAATGCTCGGTAGTATAGTGGTGAGTATCCCCGCCTGTCACGCGGAAGACCGGGGTTCGACTCCCCGCCCGGGAGAATTGAATAGTTTTGACTAGGAATAATTTTTCCGTGTGTTTTTTTCTTTCTTTAGATTTTTGAGATTTAATGGTCAACTTTTATAACGGTAAAAAAAAAAATGTACTATGCTTATTCTGTACGAAGTAAAATAAAAACAAACCAAAAAAAAAAACAACAACAACAACAAAAAAAAACAACAACAAAAAAAAAAAGCACGAAAAACCAATCAAATCGAAAACAATTTTTTTTTTCAGTTATACAAGAGGAAGATACAATTCTCTCATTGTTTTTTCTAATTCGTAACGCATCCATAGAGGTCTCCGTGGCGCAATCGGTTAGCGCGTTCGGCTGTTAACCGCACCAATGAAAAAACCCTTTAATTCTCTGCGGAGGAAAGAGCTCATATCGCACACTAGCCACTGAACAAACGATAAGTGTAACTAATCATCATCAGAGACCGTTTCCAGGTTAGTGGGGGCACTGAGGAAACGTCGAAACGGTGGGTAGAAAATCGGTAAACAAAAGGTGGAGAGAAAGCGAGGAGCTGCCCCTGATCTGAGGACTGAGAGAATGACTCAGTTCAAAACAGCTCTCTGTGATCATAAACGCTGGATTCTTCTTGGGCATAAAATCGCTTTGCATAATCATGCCCAATCGGCGGGTAGCGCGTTCACAGTACGTCTTGTGTGTTCTAATAAGAAGCCTATGCTTAGCTAGCTGTTCATCATAGTCTTCCTCGTTTAACAAGATTTACTCAGAAAGTTCAAAAAGGGAAAGAAAGAGAGACTGAAATTAAGAAAAATAAAGTATGTTTCCGGCCGGGCTCGAACCGGCGACCTTCCGCGTGTTAGGCGGACGTGATAACCACTACACTACGGAAACCACATGGAAAGAATTGTTGTTATCTTGGAATTTTTCCGACATACAGATTGACAGACAGACCGACCGACCAACCGACCGACCGACCGACCGACCGACAAACCGACAGGCCGAGAGAACGACAGATCGACAAACTGACAGACTGATTGAACGAATAAATATTTTTTTTTACAATAAGAAACAGAGATACTCTCAAAAACAGCAGATATTAAATATTGGGGGGAAGAAAAATAGTCCTTAATTCAACGAAGCAACTGCCAGATTCAAGGAGTTGAGTCTAGTTATTAATGCAAATCTGGCATGTTCCTTAGTAGCATAGTGGTGAGTTTCCCCGCCTGTCACGCGGGAG
>NC_138153.1:8925164-8950164 GCF_964199315.1 Orbicella franksi
AGCTTTTGTTACGCCAAATGATTACCCTTCTGCTACCTTTAAATAGAGCTTCTTTTTTTAAATTTAAGGTGCAGAGCCATCTGTATTTAGCTGGACCACTGTAACAAAGCAAAGAAAGGCACTGGGGAAAAGAATGCGACAAGCGACTGATGAGCCATCTCCAGAGACAGCTGGAGTAGCGGCATCAGCATTGGCAGTTGGAGCTTACTCAGTATTACCCCCTGGTGATACATCAGCTGATGCTGATGCTTCATTTTCACAGTGTGATCAACATGCTGCTGAAGTGGAGTGTGAGCTCTCTGATGTTATTCTTGAGCTGCAAAGAAAAATTGCATTGCTTGAAACTCAGCTAGCAGACTGCCAAGAAAAGCTCAGTGAAGCTGAAAAGGAAAATGCAGCCCTATTGGGAAGTCAATTTTCTCTTGAAAAAATAAAAGATGACAATGCTGCTGTGTTATTTTACACCGGCTTCCCAAGTTATGAGGCATTAATCAGCTTCTACAAGTACATTGGACCGAAGCTTTCTAAAATGCAATACTGGAAGGGCGAAAATTTAGTCAAGGAAAGGCAGCCTTATCAAGATGATGAAAACAAGCGTAAACCTGGGCCTTCAAGGAAGCTCTCTTATCTGGATGAGTTTCTACTTGTGCTTATGAGACTGAAGGCTGGTCTCTTTGTCCAAGACCTTGCAGACAGATTTGGGATCAGTACCAGCCTGGTATCCAGGATATGTATCACTTGGATAAATTTGTTGTACTTGGAACTCCAAGACATGTTTCCGTTTCCCACACAGGAGCTTGTTCGCAAAAACATGCCCAAGGAGTTTGCCCAGTATGCAACCACAAGGATAATTTTAGATTGTACTGAACTATTTACTCAGCGACCTTCTGCAATGCTAGCCCAGTCTGAGACATGGTCAGACTACAAACATCACAATACTTGGAAGTTGCTAGTGGGGGTAACCCCAAATGGTCAGGTGACTTTTTTGTCAGATCTCTGGGGCGGACGTGTATCTGACAAACAAATCACAAGAGAGAGCGGCGTATTGGATTTGTTACAAGCAGGTGATAATGTGATGGTTGATCGTGGGTTTGACATTTCCGGTATTGTACCGGCTGGTGTTACAGTGAACATGCCACCATTTTTGGCTGGCCGTGATCAAATGACAGCAGCTGAGACTGAAGAAACAATGAATATTGCTTCCTTTCGCATTCATGTGGAGCGTGCAATTGGCCGCATTAAGACGTACCACGTTTTAGATGGGACTTTACCCAATACGTTAAGCCCCTATGCGACACAAATTGCAACCATCTGTGGTTTACTGACAAACTTCCTACCCCCTTTACTACTGCCTGGTAATCCTTCATTATGATTCCTGCACTGATTTTTTGTATACTTAATAGAAATATATTCAATAATTTAGGGCATATCTAAGGGCTTAAGGGCTGATTACATTTACCTGAGCCATGCTGGCCTGGTTAGTCTAGTCCTTATTATCATCTGGTAATCAAAGTAGAAGCAATTTAATACCCAGTACACGTTTGCTCATATATCGTGCATTGCAGTTAAATTTAGATGCTTATGCTTCATGTGACAGTGGAAGTTTGAAGAGCAGTGGAGCAAGTCTTAGCAATTAGAGTGCAAGCTCAAGGTCTTATCGACTGTGAGTTGGCATCTCAGACCGAGAATGCATCTAGCCAACCACAGGGAACCAAAGGCTGTTCATGTAATCAGACCCTTAGCTTCCATTAATTTTGCATTCTAAATAAGTAGCTATTGTTGATTAATGTATAACCACTGAGATTAAATAGAAAAATTGTTTATTATGGTTGAAAAATGTTCACTTTACAACAATGCATTTCCTTAAAAGTTAAAATAGCATGTATTTTTTGTACTGTGCATACTTAAGAATGTTTTTTGAATGAAAAGCTAAAATGTTCCTTGATTTTTTTTTATTGTTGGCCTTTCTTTTCTCTTTCAAGGAGTAATTTTAAACCATTTCTTGAACAGGAGTATTGTCCATATGGTAGCCAACCACCATGTAGGTAGAGTACCTTTCCTCTTTGAACTCGTCTGGTTAGCATCTCAGGAAAGAAAGCCCTTCGATAAAAATAATCAATCTTTGGTAGAAAATCATTAAACCATCTGCTATTTTCAAAGTGGATCTTTTCAGTAAACAGTGGCATGTCTTCTCCAAAGTACACTACAAAAAAAGTTCCTTTAAGGGGCATCATGGAACAGTACAGCTGACCTTGAACTTGACAAAAGTAATTATGGTTCCTTTTGAGTTTTACAGAGTCATCAGCTAGTTTCTTCAAAAAAAAATTCTTTGTTTTACAAGCTTCATCAACAGTCATGCCAGCTTTGCTGAATGGAGATTTAATTTCCATGCCCCATTTTTAACCAGTGCCGTGTCAGTCATAGTTACTATTCTGTCTAAGCTTGCTCCATGGTATGGTTTGTCCTTAGACAGTGATAATCCAGGTTCCTCCACTTCCACAGTAATCCTATCCTTGCTCATTTCCCTTCTGAATAAATCAACAGCTTTCTGTTCACTTTCGATTCCATACTGCACAGCTTCAGTTGTGAAGTTACCATAGAGCATTGCTTTTAATTTATTTGACGGCTCGACTTTTGTTTTAGCTACATTTCCAAAATTTTAGGCTGTCAGTACAGTTTTTCTTTTTTCAAACCACAAGTTGTTTTTTGATTGTCCTCTGGTCAGCCGCTCAGTCTCTTGTATCTCCTCTGGGGTAATGGTTAGACTAGAGACATGCTCATCGATCATACTTTTGAAACGATTAGTTGCTATGTCATAGCTGTCGGTGAACGCAACACTTTCCTCTTGCTCTTCTGACACTTGCTGTTCTGACACATCTCAGAGCAGTTTGATTTAATGTCATGAAAGAGAAAAAACGAGCTCGAAGCTAGACAGTTTTGAAGGTTCTCGCTAAAAATTTTGAACCTTTCTTCGTCTATTTTACGCTGTTGTGGCGGTCTTGGGTCGAACTTTATCACCTTTGGTTTTATGCGGATGTTTTTCTTCCCAAATCGTTTCTTCCTTATTAAGATCTGGTCGAGGGGTTTGGCTGCGACGCTCTGATTGCGTGGGACAACCCGTACTGAAAGACGCGATGTGCAAGACAGTGGTTCGGAATGATTTTGCAGACCTCGACGTGTGAAATCTTCTAAGGCAAATAACACACCTCCAACATGGTTGCACTTTCCCTTACCATGCGAACCAAGCCCGGCAGGACAGGTACAAGCTACGCGTAAAAAATCACACTGAGGTGTGAACTCGACGACAACTCTATAAGGCGTCTTTTTCATCGATGGTAAAACACTGACTTTTACGTACATCTTGTTCTCGTGAGTTTTGCTTTCAAGTCTTTTAACGTTCCCTTCAAAGAAAAATTGATAAGATTTTAGTTTCTTATAATTTGTTCCCTTCAGCACAATGTGGCGCTACTTGCGAGTTGACACAACAAGGTAATCGTAAAGTTGTATAAAATTTAGTTCGGGAAGCTGTCGCAAATCAGTGGACCATCCGAGAGCATAGATTCGTCGTAAAGTTTCATCGTACTTGAAGTCGCCTCTAGATTCCTGGTCATTCTGAGCACTATTATCGGCATTTTGCTGTTGATTAGCGGCCGGTGTTAATACGTTTCGCATGAGTATTGCGTAGACTTTTAACACCAAGTCCGCTTTCGTTCCGCCCGTCGTTTCCGAATTTGAACGCAAAATCTCTTTTAAATCCTTCGCTTTTAACTTCTGTTAATCCTCTAGTGTTAAAATGTGCACATCCTTGTGAACTAGAACCATTTTCGAAACGATTAAACGTGGAAAGCCTTCCCTGATCAGCTGTATACACTGTATTGGTTTTTCGAGGGTCACCGGCAACCTCGTTATCATGTTTGCGCGGTTACTATTCCAACATGGCGTCGGGAACTGGAAAAAGGGCTATTTGCTCTAAAATAGAAAAATTGTCCCATATCATAGGGACAACCCCAATACTAGAAATGGCACGCGCTTACGGGCTCCGTCCCCGATTATGGCTCCTGGTCTTATGTGAGTGTAATACGAAGCTTAAGCAAAAGCTAGCTGTTCATCATAGTCTTCCTTGTTTAGCAAGATTTACTCAAAAAGTTCAAAAAGGGAATGAAAATGGAAAGAAAGAGAGAATGGAACTAAGAAAAATAAAGTTTGTCTCCGGTCGGGCTCGAACCGGAGACCTTCCGCGCGTTAGGCGGACGTGATAACCACTACACTACGGAAACCACATGAAAAACCCCTGTTGTTATATTAGAGGGCGTTCCGACATACATATTGACAGACTGACAGACTTGTCTGACAGACCGACAGACCGACAGATCCACAGATCCACAGATCCACAGACCGACAGACTAATAGACTGACAGACTAAATGAACGAATAAATGCATAAGAAAACAGAGATACTCTCGTCGGTAACATGAAAAACCCCTGTTGTTATATTAGAGGGCGTTCCGACATACATATTGACAGACTGACAGACTTGTCTGACAGACCGACAGACCGACAGATCCACAGATCCACAGATCCACAGACCAACAGACTAATAGACTGACAGACTGAATGAGCGAATAAATGAATAAGAAAACAGAGATACTCTCGTCGGTAATAATGAGGTGAGCATCCCCGCCTGTCATGCGGAAGAACGGGTTTTGATTCCCCGCAGGGGTGGAAGGGATACATCAATATTTTAATCGGAAATATGTACTTTTTCTTCTCTTACTATTTTTGACAGATTGATTGAGCGAATAAATGATTTTTTTTTACAATAAGAAACAGAGATACTTTCAAAAACAGCAGATATTAAATATTGGAGGAAGAAAAATAGTGCTGAATTCAACGAATCAATTGCCAGATTCAACGAGTTGGGTCTAGTTATTAAGGCAAATCTGGCATGTTCTTCGGTAGTATAGTGGTGAGTATCCCCGCCTGTCACGCGGGAGACCGGTGTTCGATGTACTTTACATGTACTTTTTCATGTACTTTATATGTACTTTTTTATCTCTTACCTTCATCTCTTCCTCTGCTATAACAACAATAATTCAACTGAAGAAGTTCAGGCATAGCCATTTTTCTTGGACAATTATGTTCAAGAGGGAAAGGCGCAGTGAGGTTAACTCTATGTGAAAGTGCCTTTTTGATTTGATCTGTTAATCCGGATGAGAAAAATTTATATATCAATTGACCAACCGATCTCAAATATGATAATAAAAACAAATATAAAGACGCGGATAAATTATTTCTAATCAAAAATATATTCAATCGTCCCCGGCGGGGAATCGAACCCCGGTCTCCCGCGTGACAGGCGGGGATACTCACCACTATACTACCGAGGATTTGGGATGACAGCATTGGACAAGATGCCCTGTTCAATTTCGAACCACTGTTTCGAAAAAACTGGGGGTTTGCTGGGTTTGAAACAAACTCTACTCTAAAGAGTTCATTATCTATGAAGGAAAAAAGAGGTAACATTACATAAAAGATTGGAGCGAGAGAAAGAGTCATGTAGCTGTAATCAGTGTGTTAATGGAGAAATGGGCTATGGTCTTGCTTCCTGTATTCCAGGCGAATGAGTATTTTCACTCAGTCACCCATGCTCCCCAAGAAGTTATTGCACACACCGTGAAGAATAGTTTTGTCGAAGGTAGAGGTAAATTGCCATAAAAAGGAGCCTGCATGAAACGGGTGATGGGTTCTCAATTAGTTATCGGAAAAGGAGTTAATTCAGGGCTAGTCGTCTTCAATTTGGTAGACAATGCATTCGTTGAATCCAGAAGCGTATCATGGCCAGGAAAAATGAAACATTATGGTTGTAAGAAAATAGAGAAGTTATTGAAATAAAGAGAAAAAAAAATATAAGAAGCCTGTTTCCGGCCGGGCTTGAACTGGCGACCCTCCGCGTGTTAGGCGGAAGTGATAAGCACTACACTACGGAAACCACTGACACACATCTTTCTCATTCTGGAAGCATTCGAGCCCCATTCGGATCCTGTCTCTCTTGAAGAACTACATAATATACTGAACACCTCTGGCCGATGTATAGACCTGCTGCAAATGAATGACTCAGTAGATCTTCATTACTATCCGTTACGACAATCCGTCAATTCGCAGTGATACAATAAGTCGATAATCACTTGCTTGTGATTGAGCACGACCAAAACTATACATCCTCTGTTGTCTCAATAGTCTTCCATAAAACAGAGGGAGGGGAGGCGGGCGCTTATTTTCAATTTTGGCCGATGGAAGGGGAGCCAATTATTCGAAGGGGGCGCGTATTTGAGGGGAGGCGCTAATTCGTGGATTACGGTATTTAAATTTTGGGCAATATGCCTCTGAACGTTTTTCTGATAGCCGTCAGACGGTATCAGCGGCAGAAAATACTACTTGGAAACGGGCAGATAACATAAGCAGGTCATCAAAAGCGGGACAATTATAACTAACTTAAGAAAAAGAAAAAAAAAAAGAAAAAGAAAAGGAGAAAAAGAGAAGAGAACGAGAAACCATTTTCTAGTTTGGTAGGAGCGGATTTTCATCCTCGTACTCTTGAAGCTACTTATGAGCCGTGGCAGTGTGAATGCGCAGCCGTAATGCAGAGATTTGGCGGAACGTCGTTAAAATCCTGTTACAGTAGTTCGTATAGTGTGATCGTCCGGGTGAGTGTAGTTCTGAAAAGAACTGTTGTTGGTGACTGACGTTTCGACAACCTGAGCGGAAGTCATCTTCAGAGTCAAGTGAATAGTGTTTGTCAGTCGATGATCTTATAAGTCTGGTCCGTTGAACGTGATTGGTGAGTATAGCCATGATGGTATTGGCTAAACGACTCGTGTAAAGTTTGTCATCAGTCATTGGTGGGTTTCGATCCGTCTGTTGTTAGTCAAATAGGTCGGTTTTTGGTCCGTGTATTGTTAAGTCGGTCTGTTAGAAGTCCGTTTGTCGGTTTCGTTTCTGTCATGGATAAGTCGTTTGTAAGGCGCCGGTAGTTGTTTACATCTGTTAAGAGGCGTTTGTTCTAGGTTAGTGTACCAGCTTTCCAGAGTCAGTTGTTGAAAATAGTTTGTACTGTAGGTTAAGCACTGAGCAGAGTCGCAGTCAATGTTGTGGTTTGTCAGTTGATGATGTACAGCATTTACTGAATGCTGTTACAGTTCGAACAAAAACGAAATTTGTGAAGTACTATTTCCTTCTGAGACATCTTGGAGGGAATCATGGTATAGTTGTATTCATCATCTTGGACTGGATATTTGTTTTAATGGATACAACTACAATGATTCCTTGAACTCTTGTATCATAAAGAGAATGGGCCATTATAAACCTCTCACATTAAGAGTATGAAAAATGTTAGTAAAATTGGCAACTAAAACAAGATATGATGGTTGAAAAGAAGAATTAATTCAAAGGCACTGATGGGAAATGAACCCATGACCTCCTGTTTACGAGACAGGCGCTCTAACCAACTGAGCTACGGCGCCCTCCTTGAGGATACAATACAATACACTAAGGCAATAAAAATGTGTTACACCTTAGTATAATAGAAGATTACAAGATAATTTTTGAAATAGCACCTCCCAGAATTAATGATTCGTATACACTTCTTCATGTGAGTATTTATTTATTCGAGAAAAGCTCTCAGGATACTTTATCCAGAGTGCCAAAGACTTCTATTGATAGGACCTCTTGCACCCGATTTGATTCAGGAAAAGCGGTTGTTTATTGGATCAAAACCCCCTAGGAGCCAAACTAATGAAGCCGACCCAGGTATTATCCGTTATGAATTAAACTACAAGGATTGACTACAATGTCCAAAATATCCAAAAATAATTTTTTTTTTAAAATATATATATATATCCCTCTTTTATCAGAAAAGTTTCTCGTTTTAAGACTTTTCTCGACCCTCTTTTTTGCGATAGTTTAAACAGCCCATCACCTGTCTTACGCAAGTTAGTTTTATGGCATTTTAGCCTTTACCTTCTACAAAACTTTTCGTCACGGACTGTGTAATAACTTCTTGGGTAGGATGGGTCACTAAGTGAAAATATTGATTGACCTGGGAAACAAAAAGTAAGGTCATAACCCATTTCTCCATTAACACACTAATATAATTAAAGTTCCATGAGTACTGATCCTTGTTCTGAGGGTAACTTCGTTGGGTACAGCTTTTTAATGGCAGACCAAAATTCATCAGGAGAGTCGGCACTGTCTCTGAGAATATCTTGATGATATTAACCTTACATCTTTTAATAAGGCCTGTCACTCTGTTACGCTGACATTTGTACGTAGACCAGTCATGTTCACATTTGGTCCTGCGAGCTTTCCTGAGTAAACCATTCCTCAGGTTCATTTCCCGTTTGACCTCTTGAGTTAACCATGGATAGAGTCGCCCTTTGACCTTCTTTTCAAGGAGCGGCGCATGTTTATCGATACATTGCTGTAAAATGTTCTTTAAGATACTCCAAGCAGCATTGACGCATGACGATGCAAAGACTTGCTTAAAGTTCACAGATTCAAGTTCTTTGCAAAATAACTTCGGATCGTAATTTGCGAAACTTCGACAGGTGATGATTCTGGGATGGTTTTTCACGTTGTTTGCGAGAACAGCAAATCAATTCATGATCGCTCAAGCCAGCCGAGATTACTTTCACAGAATTTATTTTCTCGGTTTCATTACTGCAAATGATATCAATCAAGGTCTTAGATTCGCGCGTAATTCTCGTGGGGGTTCGAACAAGCTGTTTCAGTCCAAAAGAGGCTAAGATCGGTTTAATTTCTTTGTGGTCCGATGGCACCAGGTAGTTGCAGTTTATATCACCAGTAAGAATACATTCTTTGTCTTCTGATGACACTGTCAAAAGCATTGATTCAAATTTGCAATTGAAATCTGCACTAAGATGTTTTGAAGAATCTGGAGGACGGTAAACAATTCCAGTAAGAAAACTTTTGGTTTTTGGAAATAAAATCTCAATCCAGATGCATTCTATGTCCTCATCTTCCAGATCCGTTCGTCTGTGGAAGGACACAGACGTGGAGATATAAACTCCAACGCCTCCACCTTTACCTGAACTCCTAGACTTTCCAATAAACGTGTATCCCTCAATTTGTGCTTCAACCTCATTGTCGGCAGAGAGATGAGTTTCACTTAGCGAGAAAACGTGTAGATCCTTAAAACCATCCAAGATTTGACAGATGTTATGTTTATTTGTTAACAGACCTCTGATGTTTTGGTGTGGAATTTTAAGGCCTTTCTTCGAAGAAAATTCACGTAGTTCGGGAATATCATACTGCACGGTGAAGGAAAACAAAGGATCCGATCCTATTCCTTGGCTAAAAACACGCCACAATCAGTTGAGTAACACTTGAAGAAAAACGCTTCATCTGGTTCCTGAAATTGTCAATGAAAAATTCGCTTCTTCGACTTAATGAAAGTGTAGGCAAACAAAGTCAAAATACACAATGAAAATGTAGACAAAAAAAGTCAAGTTTTAGGAAACATCTTAGCGTGACAAAAGTCAAAGGCTCGAAGAAGGATTTGTATTGTTCAGAATGATGTTCACATAGCCAAAACGTTAGCAAAAGGAACTCGCAGCCAAACTCGACGAAATTTTGCAGCTGAAATGAAACTGCACACGTTATGTTATTTACGCACGGCCGTACGTAAATTTAATTTTATTCCATCTGTAGAGGTAGCAAAGTGACCGCGACGGCTGAATTTTAAACGTTTATAACCTCTTTGATTATATGTAAGTTAAAGCAGCCATGGAATGGAAACAAGTTGGTGTCAAACGATACTGTACTTGAAGTTTGATGTTTCTCTAACAACTGCATTTTGACAGGCATATTTTTTTCCAAATTGAGTTTGGAAATGAATATACGTTTTTGGTTTGGGTGGTTCTTTTTCCCATCACGCTTCATGTGATATTCTCTAGAGAATTGTTCTTTTATCCAATTATTAATTTTTTTGTGTATATATACGTTACTATTTAAAACTTCAAAAGTAAGAATTCTCAAGAGTGTCATTACGTGTTCTGAAACTGGACTACAAACCGTCAAAGCTAAAACAGGTCTTTTCACTTGTCCTTATTCATGTTTTTCTTAAACTTGGTTAATTAGTTTTAAGTCGTTTTTGGAAGCTTTCTGACGTTTTTAAAACATGAAAATAGTCAAGACAGTGCAGCTAAAATGGCGGCTGATCGGATATTCTGACGTAATTATCACGTGATATGACATAAGTGTGTTCTTTTGCTTTCCTGAAAGGAAACAATTTTAGGCTTACTATATACTCTCTAAGCCACATTATCATTGCTGAAATATTCTTAAGGTTCTTACTTGGGTCAGACTTGGCCCAACCTCGGCTGCGGAAAGTCAAATACAAGGTATTGTACGACCTGGTTTCCGTAGTGTAGTGGTTATCACGTCCGCCTCACACGCGGAAGGTCGCCGGTTCAAGCCCGGCCGGAAACAGGCTTCCTATATTTTTCCCCCTCTTTTGACCAACTTCTTTATTCTCTCACCACTACGATGTTTTATTTTTTCCTGGTTGTGGCACGCCACTGTTTTCAAATAATACATTTTCTATAAAATTGAAGACGTCTAACCCTCCAACGTATTGAAAGATATTAGCAAACTGCTTGGAGGCTTTTCTTGTCTCTACATTTAAAAGTTTATAGTGCAAGTTGATGGCGTGGCATAGAGGTCATAACAGTGTCGGAAGGAGAGTGGTTATGATTTCTGTGTTCCAATCAGGATATAAGAATTAGATTTTCTGATTTTTCATAAAAAGGTTATCATCTATTCCCAGTATATCTATAAGGTAAAAATAAATTGTTTTAGTACAGTTGTCATAACTTATGACAACTGTTTATTTTGTTTACTGGTAAACGTATATTTTTACAAATAAGAAGGAATTTACCTCCTCAAACATAAGGCGGACCTCAGCCCATAGAGACCTGGGTCCATAAGGTTACTTATCACTTATCTCTAGTCAAGTGACACCTAGAACCAAAGAGCAGGGGAAAAAAAGGAAAAAAAAGGCAGCAAGAACTCATGTTTCCGGCCGGGTTTGAACCGGCGACCTTCCGCGTGTTAGGCGGACGTGATAACAACTACCCTACATGTCTAGGACAAATAATTCGACTAAAATCGTCTCAGACGAAAGAAACGTCTAAGATGAATATTTTGCCCAGGACAAACAAAACTTCTAAGACGAATAATTCGTCTACGAAAAATAAAAGAGTAGGACCGATAACGGTAAAAAGAAGTATTATGCTTATTCTGTACGAAGTAAAATAAACCCAAAACAAAACAAAAAAAACGAAAAACCAGTCAAATCGAAAAAGGTTTTTTTTTCAGTTATACCAGAGGAAGATATAATTCACTGATTGTTTTTTCTAATTGGTAACGCATCCATAGAGGTCTCCGTGGCGCAATCGGCTAGCGCGTTCGGCTGTTAACCGAAAGGTTGGTGGTTCAAGCCCACCCGGGGACGCTTTAGTTTATTATCATTCTTTTTTTTTTTGTTAAAAAGATCACACTAACTAGAATACAACGACGCAGGCTGTATCTAAATACCGTCTTTCCCCAATTTTATCATTAGTTGAAGGATCTAGAAGCTGTGAATTCACTTTCCTTGTCAACCCGTTATTGCGCAAGCAAGTTACGGGTCGTGGTTGTGAATCAGATAATGCAAATTAGAGTTGGTCTGTGATCACTTTCCATCGCGATTACTCCACTTTGCAGGTTCACTTATTGTTTGAAATCTCCAGGACAACATGATACGAAACTGCGAGTAATGCAAGTAAGAAGAAAAACGATCTTCAGTCAAAAAGTGATCCATTCTTCCCCGGTGGTGAATCTATCAGTCCTTTTCATAACCATTTCTTTGAACCGTAACTTGAGCCATACTTCATTAGCTTCGTTGATGTTATAATTTGAACGGCATTTTCCTGCATTCTACCTTCATGTATTCCCAACATAAGCTTAACTCCTGCATATTAGCTCTATTCTTCGACTTATCCACTCCCACGATAGACATAATGTGATAAAATGTAAAGTTGTTGGACGACCTTCTTGGTCTCCGTAGTGTAGTGGTTATCACGTCCGCCTAACACGCGGAAGGTCGCAGGTTCAAGCCCGGCCGGAAACAGACTTTGTTATAAATTTTATTTCTTTTGTTTTCACTAACTTCTTGATTTTCCCAAAACTACGATGTTTCGTTTTTTTTCCTGGTTATGGTACGCAACTGTATTTAAAAACATGTATTTTTTTTTACCAAATTAAAGGCGTCTTACCTTCGATTCCAACGTATTAGAGAGCTTAAGCGACCCCGAGGACAACGCCTAGTGAAAAAAGGAATCGCTATTTTACTTTCGATTTTTGCAGTTGTCTACGGAGGATTAATAACGGATAATATCCAGGTATGTTTCATTTGGCTTCATTTTTTTGAAACAAAGAAAAAAAGGAGAGAACTGCTAAGGTTTTGAAACCTGCCTCCGGGGGGGGGGGGGGGGGGTTTCAATAAAATAAAATAATAAAATAAAAAAACCTCTTTTCCTGAATCTAAATAAATATGTCGAATTGGTCCTATCAAAAGAAGTCTTTGGAACTCTGGATAAGTGTTTTGAGACTCCTCAGGTTAATTATCTGCCAATCTCCTATCATACTAAGGTGTAACACATTATTATTGTCTTAGTGTATTATCTTGTATCGTCAAGGAGGGCGCCGTAGCTCAGTTGGTTAGAGCGCCTGTCTAGTAAACAGGAGGTCATGGGTTCAAATCCCATCGGTGCCCTAAGTTAATCCTTCTTTTCAACCCTGATATCTTGTTTTAGTTACCATTTTTACCAAAATTTGTCATATTTTCAAACGCGAGAGGTTTACAGTTGCTATTACTACCTCTCAAATTTTCTTTTTGTTCGAACTTAAAAGCTAAAAAAAGGCCCGCTAGAAAGGAATTCCAACGCCTTTCCGTTCATTTCAGGTGTGCATTCAAACTGCCAGGGCTTACCCGTAGCTCTAAGTGTAAAAAAACTACGAGGAGAAAACTCGACTTCTGCCAAACTGGGAAACGTTTTGTTATTCGTTACTCTTTTTCATAATTGTTCGACTTTTTATAGTTTTCACATGACTCGGTTTAATGTATTTTCCGCTGTTATTCCAAGTAATTAGTAGCAGTTGTTTTCGTCTCACACCTGCCGCACCCACTATTGTGCATTCTGTTTTGCATGGATGTCCTGATTGGCCAGTTATTAGTATTTATACTCTCCGCTGTCTCTTGAGTACCATTCACGCTCGCGGTTCCATACAGTTTATTCATCTTTCTGGTTTACGCCCCCCACCCCCCCCCCCTCCCGTTTACTACAGGTTTCGCCATTGCTTTTATCTTTCAGGCTGTAGAGACACTTCTGGCGACTTCTTTCGCTGTTTCAAATGCGGCAAATTTGGACACTGGGCCAAGGACTGTAGATCCATGTTCTGGCCGGGAAGTTACCAGTCCCCTAGCTACAATTCTTGCCCTGGAATCTCCTACAACAAGCCAACCGCAGGCCAATCAACTCAACCAAAGCAATGAAGATGACTTGGCGCAGGTAGATCAAATTACACAGAATTACGAACTTGAAAGCGGACATTCATTAAGTGTTAAGGGTAATTTGAAGAATAATTTAGGTTTCTGGAGATCTATAGGTGCTCCGGATTTTATTTTGTCTATTATTGAAAACGGCTACAGGCTGCCGTTCATCAGTTTTCCGTTAGCCGTAAAGCTAAGAAATAATAAGTCAGCTCGACTTCATGCTGATTTTGTGGACCAAACTGTTCTTGAGCTTGTTAACTCTGGTCGGGTGCGTGTGGTTAATGAGCAGCCTTTTGTTGTAAATCCCTTGTCAGTTTCTATACAGCCATGCGGTAAAAAGAGGTTAATTCTTGATTTGCGCCATGTCAATAAGTCATTAATTAAGCAAAGCGTTAAGTACGAGGACTGGAAAATTGCTATGGCTTATTTTGCGAAAGACGCGTACATGTTTTCCTTTGATTAAGAAAGCGGTTATCACTATATCGACATTGCGCAAGAGCACCAAACTTTTCTGGGGTTTTCATGGCGGGCGTCTGATTCCATTAATGGAGTATTTTATGTTTTCACTGTGCTCCCGTTCGGTCTTTCCTCTGTCCCTTACGTTTTCACAAAGGTTTTGAAGCCTTTAGAAAAGTATTCGAAAATACAGGGTCTTTGTATAGCCATCTTCTTGGACGATGGTTGGGCGATTGTTCAGGATAGAGAAAGTTGTCGCACTAAGGCCCTAGTTGTAAGGGGGGATTTGTATAACGCGGGTTTTGTCGTTAACGAAGACAAATCAGTATGGGATCCCACCCAAGTATTGGACTGGTTGGGTATAACCTGGAATTCTGCACTGGGTACTTTATAAATTGTAGAAAGAAGAATTCTTAAGGTCATCAATACAATTGATCATATTATTGAAGCCGATTTCAAAGTGTCTGCCAGAGAGTTGGCCTTCTTCACAGGTCAAATTATTTCCACCGGGCCTGTAATTGGTAACATTGGCAGGATAATGACAAGACATTGTGTCTTGTCCACCTTGTGCAAAGATAACTGGGATTCTATATTCAGTCTCGACGATTACTGCAAGGAAGAACTGTATTTTTGGAAGGAAAATATGGTTAATATCAACTCTAGGTATTGCTTTGTAAGTAAAGATCCTAGTTATTTTGTATATTCGGATGCCAGTGCTACCGGAGGTGGAGCAATTATTGACTTTAACAATGATTTTGTGTGCCACAAAATGTGGTCGGAGAACGAGAGAGTTCAAAGTTCAACGTGGAGGGAGTTGTCTGTTATTGAGTTTTCATTGCAATCATTTGCCTCAGTGTTGGAAGGATCACACGTTAAGTGGCTTACTAATAGCCAAGCAGCTGCTAAGATTGTTGAAGTGGGCAGGATGAAATTAGGTTTGCATAAGATGGCCCGAAGGATTTTTGATATTTGTATTCGATCGGGGATTCATTTAGAAGTGCAATGGATCCCTCGCACTTCGAATCAGCAAGCTGATTATATAAGTCGTTTAATTGATACTGATGATTGACAAATTACTGAAGAATTTTTCTTTTCCTTGATGGTCGGTGGGGCCCGCATAGTGTTGATTGTTTCGCCAATTATTATAATCACAAGCTCCCCAAATATTTTTCGAGGTTTTGGAACCCCAATACTTCGGGTGTTGATTTTTTCTTTCAGTCTCCTCGAGGAGAAAATTGCCTAGTAGTCCCTCCAGTTGGTATCGTCCCACGCGTATTCAATTATTTGAAATCTCAGCGGGTCGTTGGTACGCTCGTTGTACCTCTTTGGCCTTCGGCTCATTTTTGGCCTTTAATTACACACAAGTATAGTTGTTATCTTGTGGCTCACAGTATTCATATCGGGAATGAGGTTCTAACTCGCGGAAGAAACCTTAATTCGCTCTTAGGGTCTGGTCTTTTCACAGGAAATATTATTGCCTTTAGATTGAAATTTACTGAGTAATTTATTGGACGGTGTGTCCCTTAGCCTAATGATTATTTACATTTGGTGGCGCTGGCCAAAGCAATATGTTGTTTATCTATGTGGCACTGGCCTAATTAATAGTCTGTCATTTCATGTGGCGCTGTCTTAAACAGCGTATAGTTGATTTATGTGGCGCTGGCCCAATCAATGGTTTTTGATTTACGCGGCACTGGTCCATTCAATAGTCTATCGTCTTATGTGGCACTGGCCTCAACAATGATCGATTTTTATACGGCTCTTTTTTGTTATTTTATTATATATGTTTTGTTCTTGTCTTTCCAGGTAATCTTATCAAGTAATTCCTGGAAAGGCTTTCAACAATTTTCTTCAATCAACGTTTATGAGGATTTAGAAGTTATGTTGAAGTCCAGGGCGGATACAACTACTAAAGCCTACGTTCGCGTTATTAGAAAGTTCTTGCACTGGTCTAAAAGTAGACATTTCAACATGCAGTTACCTTTCCCCCTTAGTGTTGTTTCTCTATATTTATTTGAAGTTCAGTAGTCTTGCACCTCTAGTTCCTCAGTAATTTTAGCCCATGCTGCCCTTAAATGGTTACATTCTTTTGTCCCTAGTTTGGATCGTAATCCTTTGGATAGTGAATTTTGCAGGAATATTATCGAATCTGCTAAACGCCAGAAATCACAGCCAGTTATGAAAAAGAAGCCTATTAACACACACGTCATAAGGAGTATTTTAGATACTCATAACAAGAAAGATGCTAATTTAAAGAATCTTCGTATCGCTGCGTTATGCTCTTTAGCTTTTGCAGGATTTTTTCGTTACGACGAATTATGCAATATTGTTCCTAAGCATATTGAATTTCACAGCGATTATATAAGAATCTTTGTACCTCGTAGTAAGACGGATGTTTATAGGGAAGGGAATTTCGTCTTTATTAGTGCACCCAGGTCGAAGTACTGTCCTGTTGGTGTTTTACAACGGTATTTAGATTTATCTGGTATTGACTTATGTAGTTCTCTCCCTTTATTTAGACCGCTTGTTTTTCACCGTAGTAGTTCTAGCTATACCCTGAGAAGTGGAAAGATTTCTTATACTACTTGTAGAGATATCTTAAGGGATACCTTAAGTCAGCTGGGCCTCAACCCTAGTGATTATGGTCTTCATAGTTTAAGATCCGGTGGTATTACATCTGCGGTACGTAATAGTAGTAACTCGATTCCAGAAAGACTTCTTAAAATACATGGTAGATGGAAATCGGATTCTGCCAAGGATATGTATGTTGAAGAAAGCCTTGAAAACAGGTTACAAGTAACTAAGTATTTAGGTTTGTATTGCCTTATCGAGCGTATATTAATTTCTCCATACAGTAGTGTGTAAAAAATTGTAAAAAAAACAAAAACAAAAAACAAAAAACAAAAAACAACAACAACAACTTTGTAATTTCTTTCTTTTTTTTTTTTGCAGTCCACTCTGTATTAGTAACTATCTATCTTATAATAAACTGTTTTGGATCCGCTTGCGCATCCTACCATATTTCTCGTGTGATTTGTTTGTATTACGGGAATTTAAGGGTAAAATGATTTACGTTCGTTTGAGCGAAGCGAATTAGAACGTAACGTTATTTTTTGCCAATGTGATGTCGTTGACCCCATAAGAAAAACGTTCCGACGCATTTTGCCCAACATCTAAATAATCAAACAAACAAACAACTTTATAAAGAAACAAACAAACAAAAAGACCAACAGATAATGGAGAATCTACGGTAGGAAGAAAAGCGACTTCCTGTCAAAAATGTATGTTGTCCTCCCAGGCGGGGAATCGAACCCCGGTCTCCCGCGTGACAGGCGGGGATACTCACCACTATACTACCAAGGATAAGACTGTTGGAAATTATAAACAAAACATAATCAAATGTTTATTACTGGTAGGTGATCTGTGGTTGCAGGGTATCTTTATTTATCAAATGAAGTCGGCTATAGACTTATACTGTATTGCATTGCATTGTATTGTATTGTATTGTATTGCATTGTTTTCGAGTGTACCTCTGTTAAGACTGATTTCCTCGGTTCCTTATAAAGAAAATGATTCAGGAAAAGCGGTTGTTTATTGCATCAAAACCCCTAGGAGCCAAACTAATGAAGCCGATCCAGGTATTATCCGTTATGAATTAAACTACAAGGATTGACTACAATGTCCAAAATATCCAAAAAGAATTTTTTTTTTTTAATATATATATATATATCCTTCTTTTATCAGAAAAGTTTCTCGTTTTAAGACTTTTCTCGACTCTCTTTTTGCGATAGTTTAAACAGCCCATCACCTGTCTTACGCAAGTTAGTTTTATGGCATTTTAGCCTTTACCTTCCACCAAACGTTTCGTCGCGGACTGTGTAATAACTTCTTGGGTAGGATGGGTCACTAAGTGAAAATATTGATTGGCCTGGGAAACAAAAAGTAAGGTCATAACCCCTTTCTCCATTGACATACTAATAAAATTAAAGCTCCATGACTCTTTCTCTCGCTCCAATCCTTTATATACTGTAACTTTTTTCTTAATAAGAAAGGAACTCTTAAGAGAAAAGTTAGTTTCAAACCAGCAAACCCGCATTTATTCTCGGTTTAAAGAGGCATCTTGTTCAAAATGTTTTATGCCTAATCCTCGGTAGTATAGTGGTGAGTATCCCCGCCTGTCACGCGGGAGACCGGGGTTCGATTCCCCGCCGGGGAGGACTAAATATATTATGGACTTGAAATAGTTTCTCGGCTTTTTTGTTTTTAGATTTTTTAAGTCAGTTCCTGAATTTTTGTTAAAAATAAATAGAAGCAATACCGTTATACTGATTGAAATACATTAAAACAATAACAACGAAAAACAAATCAAATCAAAAACGAACTTCTTCAGTTAAATTGTTGTTTTTATAGCAGAGGAGGATAATTCACTGATTCTTTGACTAATTCCCATCGATCTCATAGAGGTCTCCGTGGCGCAATCGGTTAGCGCGTTCGGCTGTTAACGGAAAGGTTGGTGGCCCACCCGGAGACGATTCAATCTCCTGTCATTCTTTTTTTTTCCTAATGGAATACAACGATGCGGGAGGGATCTTTTTCCAATTTTATCATCAGTAGAACTAGAAGCTGTGAATCCACTTTCCTTTTTAATCCGTGTCTGCGCAAGCAAGTTGAAGTAGTGGATCAGATCGATGATGCAATTGAGGGTTGGTCGATGATCAGTTAACGTGGCATCGCAATTTTGCTGTTTTGCGGGCGCATATATGGTTTGACATCTCCTGGGCTACATGATATTTTTAACTGCGTCTTATGTGAGTGTAATACGAAGCTTCAGTAAAAGGTAGCTGTTTATCATAGTCTTCCTTGTTTAGCAAGATTTACTTAAAAAGTTCAAAAAGGGAATGAAAATGGAAAGAAAGAGAAAATGGAATTGAGAAAAATAAAGTTTGTTTCCGGTCGGGCTCGAACCGGCGACCTTCAGCGCGTTAGGCGGACGTGATAACCATACACTACGCAAACCTCATGAAAAAATCCTGTTGTTTTATTAGATGGCGTCCCGACATACAGATTGACAGATTAACAGACTTGTCTGACAGACCGACATACCGAAAGATCGACAGACCGACAGACTAATTAATAGACTGAGAGACTGAATGAAGGAATAAATGAAATAAGAAAACAGAGATACTCTCGTCGGTAATAATGAGGTGAGCATCCCCGCCTGTCATGCGGAAGACCGGGTGTCGATTCCCCGCAGCGGAGGAAGGGATACATCAATATTTTAATCGGAAATATGTACTTTTTCTTCTCTTACTATTTTTGACAGACTGATTGAACGAATAAATGATTTTTTTCTGCGATAAACAACAGAGATACTCTCAAAAACAGCAGATATTAAATATTGGGGGGAGAAAAATAGTCCTGAGTTCAACGAATCAACTGCCAGATTCAAGGCGTTGAGTCTAGTTATTAATGCAAATTTGGCATGTTCTTCGGTAGCATAGTGGTGAGTATCCCCGCCTGTCACGCGGGAGACTGGGGTTCGATGTGCTTTATATGTACTTTTTCATTTACTCTATATGTACTTTTCCATTTCTTACCTTTTTTGTTAGTTTGTTTCAGTTTCGGGTAAAATGCGTCAGAACGCTATTCTGATTTCTATATGTTTAAGGTTCACACAATATCACGTTGGTAGAAAATAAATTACCTGGAATAAAGCAAGATACCATAAACAGTTCATGTGAAAAAACAAAAACAGCAATGACAAAAACAACAACGGAAAGGAGAAAAAAAGGACATAGCTTTCTCCAGCTAAGCTTGAAAAACCATTCATTCTTGCAGTTTTACTGATCGTGAGTATTTTGGAGCTGCGGATGGGTCGTGGCGATGTGAATGTGCCCCGGTAAGCCCAGTATGAGCTGAGGGTTGCAAACCTAAAATGTTCTCTAGACACTACCCATGAAGAAATACACAACTGTGTAGTTACAGAGATAGGCAGGTCAACATGGTCCTCAAGGCAGATTATTGCAATGACGTATGGCTCTAGCAGTGGTTTAAAGAAATTGCTTAACAAAATGATTGATAAACACCTTGAAATGGGAAACGTTTAATTTACTTTAACATAAGAAAAAAAAGTGTATTGTGAGAGTGGGCGAGACAGAAATGGAGCCAATTTTACGGGAGTTTTGCTTAACTTGGAGCCAAAATCGTAAATAATTGAAATGAAAAATTAAAACCACCCCTTCCCCATTTCAGTGACGGAAAAAATGGAGTCCATCCTTATTTCAGTGGGGGAATTTTATTTCTTATTTTATTCTGTTCAAGATTATCTTAGACAGGTTAAATGAAAGTTTAAGACCACCCGTCCCCCAATTTTAATGATGGAAAAAATGGCGCATCTCTAGTTTGGCGCCAGTACATCATTGCTTCATCATTGATGCTTCTGACCAAGATTGTAGGTGAAAACTAGTCTCAACACTGACTAATGAAGTATTGTTCAAGCTGTGGGGTTAAGAAATGGTTAAGAACTCAATGATTAATATAGTGCCTAGAAATTGGAAACGTTTAATTTACATTGATTTCGGAGAAAAAGATTATAAAGCAAAACTGTGTGTCCCCGGGTGAGCTTGGACCAACAACCTTTCGGTTATCAGCCGAGCGCGCTAATTGATTGCGCTACGGAGACTTTTTTAGGGCACTGTGAATTCAGTTAGATAAAGAACCATTGAATTATTTCTTCCTCTGCTATAACAAGAATAATTCAACTGAAGAAGCGCAGGCATAGCCATTTTTCTTGGACAATTATGTCCAAGAGGGAAAGACCCAGTGACTTTAACCCTATGTGAAAGTTCCTTTTTGATTTGATCTGTTAATCAGGATGAGAAAATTTTATATATTAATTGACCAACTGATCTCAAAAATAATGATAAAAAGAAATATAAAGACACAGAGAAATTATTTCTGATCAAAAATATATTCAATCCTCCCCGGCGGGGAATCGAACCCCGGTCTCCCGCGTGACAGGCCGGGATACTCACCACTATACTACCGAGGATTTGGAATGGCAGCATTGGACAAGATGCCCTGTTCAATTTCGAGCCACTGTTTCGAAAAAATTGGGGGTTTTCTGGTTTTGAAACAAACTCTGCTCTAAAGAGTTCATTATCTATGAAGGAAAAAAAGAGGTAACACTACATAAAAGATTGAAGCGAGAGAAAGCGTCATATAGCTTTAATCAGTGTGTTAATGGAGAGATGGGCTATGGCCTTATATCCCGTATTCCAGGCGAATTAGTATTTTCACTCAGTCACCCATGCTCCCCAATGCAAGAAGTTATTACACAGTCCGTGACGAATAGTCTTGTCGAAGGGAGAGGTAAACTGCCATAAAAAAGAGCCTGCATAAAACGGGTGATGGGTTCTCAATTAGTTATCGGAAAAGGAGTGAGCAAAGTCTTGCAAACAGAAACGTTAATTGAGGGCTAGTCGTATTCAATTTGGTAGAAAAAGCATTCGCTGAATACAAAAGCGTACCCGGACCAGGAAAAATGGAACATCGTGGTTGTAAGAAAATAGAGAAGTTAGTGAAATAAAGAGAAAAAAATATTACAAGCCTGTTTCCGGCCGGGCTTGAACCGGCGATCTTCCGCGTGTTAGGCGGACGTGATAACCACTACACTACGGAAACCACTGACACACATCGTTTTCATTTTGGAAGTATTCGAGCCTCATTCGGATCCTGCCTCTCTTGAAGAACTACGTGATATAACACCTTTGGCCGATCTATAGACCTGCTGCACAAGGTGTGTTGAGCTTTAAGGAATGAATCAGTAGATCTTCATTACTATCCGTTACGACAATCCGTCAATTCGCAGTGATTGAATGAGTCGATAATCACTTGCTTGTGATTGGGCACGGAAAAAACTATACATCCTCTGTTGTCTCAATGCTCTTCCATAAAACAGAGGGAGGGGAGGCGGGCGCTTATTTTCAATTTTGGCCGATAGAAGGGGAGCCAATTATTCGAAGGGGGCGCGTATTTGAGGGAGGCGCTAATTGGTGGATTTACGGTATTTAAATTTTGGGCAATATGCCTCTGAACATTTTTCTGATAGCCGTCAGACGGTATCACCGGCAGAAAATACTACTTGGAAAACGGGAAGATAACATAAGCAGGTCATCAAAAGCGGGACAATTATAACTAACTAAAGAATAAGAAAAAAAAATGAAAAAGGAAAGGAGAAAAAAGAGAAGAGAACGACAAACCATTTTCTAGTTTGGCAGTAGCGGAGTTTCATCCTCGCACTCTTGAAGCTACGGATGGGCCATGGCAGTGTGAATGCGGAGCCGGAATGCAGAGATTTGACGGAACGTCGTTAGAATGCCCCCTTTAATCGGTATTTTTGTACTGTTACAGTTCAAACAAAAACGAAATTTGTGAAGTACTAATTCCTTCTGAGACATGCTTGCAGGGAATCATGGTAGTTGTATTCATCATCTTGGACTGGATATTTGTTTTAATGGATACAACTACCATGATTCCTTGAACTCTTGTCTCAGAAAAAGAATGGGCCATTATAAACCTCTCACATTAAGAGTATGAAAAATGTTGGTAAAATTGGCAACTAAAACAAGATGTCAGGGTTGAAAAGAAGGATTAATTCAAAGGCACCGATGGGATTTGAACCCATGACCTCCTGTTTACTAGACAGGCGCTCTAACCAACTGAACTACGGCGCCCTCCTCGAGTAAACAGAACAATATACTAAGGCAATAATAATGTGTTATACCTTAGTATAATAGGAGATTACAAGATATTTTTTCAAATAGCACCTCCCAGAGTTAATAATTCGTATACACTTCTCCATGTGAGTATTTTATTTATTCGAGAAAAGCTCGTAGGACACTTCTAATAACAGCACCTCTTGCACCTAATTTGATTCAGGAAAAGCGGTTGTTTATTGCATCAAAACCGCTAGGAACCAAACTAATGAAGCCGATCCAGGTATTATCCGTTATGAATTAAACTACAAGGATTGACTACAATGTCCAAAATATCCAAAAATAATTTTTCAAAAAATATATATATATATATCCTTCTTTTATCAGAAAAGTTTCTCGCTTTGAGACGAGAAACTTTAAATTTTATTTAAACAAGGGCATCTAATTAGCTTGCTATATTTTTGCCCTTTTCCATTTCTCCTCTTACTTGTCTACTTTATATTTATCTTTGTAATTTTAGAATGGAATAAATAAATAAAATGAAATGAAATGAAATGACTTTTCTCGACCCTCCTTTTGCGATAGTTTAAACAGCCCATGACCTGTCTTACGCAAGTTAGTTTTATGGCATTTTAGCCTTTACCTTCTACAAAACTTTTCGTCGCGGACTGTGTAATAACTTCTTGGGTAGGATGGGTCACTCAGTGAAAATATTGATTGGCCTGGGATACAAAAAGTAAGGTCATAACCCATTTCTCCATTAACACACTAATATAATTAAAGTTCCATGACTCTTTCTCTCGCTCCCTTCCTTTATGTACGGTAACTTTTCTCTTAATAAGAAAGGAACTCTTAAGAGCAAGTTAGTTTCAAACCAGCAAACCTCCATTTATTTCCAAACATTCTGGGTTTAAACAGGCATCTTGTTCACAATGTTTTATGCCAAATCCTCGGTAGTATAGTGGTGAGTATCCCCGCCTGTCACGCGGGAGACCGGGGTTCGATTCCCCGCCGGGGAGGATTAAATATGTTTCTCGGTGTTTTTGTTTTTAGATTTTTGAAGTCGGTTGCTTAATTTCTGTTAAGAATAAATAAAACCAAATGATACCGCTACACCGATTGAAATACATTAAAACAATAACAACGAAAAACAAATCAAATCAAAAACAAACTTCTTCAGTTGAGTTGTTGTTTTTATAGCAAAGGAGGATAATTCACTCATTCTTTTACTAATTCCCATCGATCTCATAGAGGTCTCCGTGGCGCAATCGGTTAGCGCGTTCGGCTGTTAACCGAAAGGTTGGTGGTTCAAGCCCACCCGGGGACGATTCAATCACCTGTCATTTTTTTTTTTTCCTAATAGAATACAACGATGCCGGAGGGATCTTTTTCCAATTTTATCATCAGTAGAACTAGAAGCTGTGAATCCACTTTCCTTTTTAATCCGTGACTGCGTAAGCAAGTTGAAGTAGGGGATCAGATCGATGATGCAATTTAGGGTTGGTCGATGATCAGTTAACGTGCCATCGCAATTTTGCTGTTTTGCGGGCACATATATGGTTTGACATCTCGTAGGTTACATGATACACTTAACTGCGTCTTATGTGAGTGTAATACGAAGCTTAAGCAAAAGCTAGCTGTTCATCATAGTCTTGCTTGTTTAGAAAGATTTACTCAAAAAGTTCAAAAAGGCGATGAAAATGGAAAGAAAGAGAGAATGGAATTAAGAAAAATAAAGTTTGTTTCCGGTCGGGCTCGAACCGGCGACCTTCCGCGCGTTAGATAACTACTACACTACGGAAACCACATGATAAAACCCTGTTGTTATATTAGAGGGCGTTCCGACATACAGATTGACAGACTAACAGAATAGTCTGACAGACCGACAGACCGACGGATCGACAGACCGAGAGACGGAGAGACCGACAGACCGACAAACTAATAGACTGACAGACTGAATGAAAGAATAAATGAAATAAGAAAACAGAAATACTCTCGTCGGTAATAATGAGGTGAGCATCCCCGCCTGTCATGCGGAAGACCGGGTTTCGATTCCTCGCCGGGGAGGAAGGGATACATTAATATTTTGATCACAAATATGTACTTTTTCTTCTCTTACTTTTTTTGTCAGTTTGTTTGTTTCAGTTTCGGGTAAAATGCGTCAGAACGCTCTTCTGATTGCTATATGTTTAAGGTTCAGACGGCATCACATTGGT